>NC_136319.1:2888935-3097494 GCF_964198595.1 Lampetra fluviatilis
AGTTGATTTCCTCCAAATCCGGCCGCTCGTCCGTCTCCTCCAGGGTCCATCGCTTGGACGGAGGCCACGCAGCCTGCACAGAGACACACGCAACCACCATTTGTTTGAGCCTCGCTAACCGGGGAGATGTTAACCACCTCGCTTGGTGTGCAGGAGGCTGTGTGTTTGATCCCAGACCCTGACGATGCCTGCTGCTGCTGTAGATTTGAAGTCTGCGTCTCTCTCTCTCTCCCCGTGGTGGTCACTACGTGGAATTTTCTCCAGGTCCTCCGGTTTTTCCCTCCACATTTAGAATCGACGTCACCACCGTGATTAGAGTAGTTGGTCGCTGCTATAAATTAAAAAATTATAAGTCACTTGGGGTTGGGCTATCATTTGTGGTAAGGTCGCTTCTGAAAGAGCTACAAAGCTCAATGGGCCTTACCTGGTAAAATTTAAATAGCAAATAGTTCAAATGCTGCTACTTATGAAGGCCGTTACTTTACATGAAGGGGGTGGGTGACCAACACCACGCCCGGCCGCCTCTGTCTCGATCGTAGCGATGTTTACAAACCCCACCAGGTACTCATTTGAGGCCGAATCGACCTAGGGGAGGCCCAGGACTGGTTCAGATAATCGTCACTGGTGTTGGCCATGAGCGGGAAATGAACCCGGGTCGCCAGGTTCATAGCGCAGTGCACTAACCGCAATACTACTGCTCACCCACACAGCAACAACAACAACCGCCATTCGCCACTAAGTGGCGGTGACGTCACCACGACACTTGTGCCAGGCTATGTGCACCTTGAGGCCACGTGAAGTGTCGAACGCCCGCTGGCAAGTCAGGGGACAGACCCAGGTGCCACGGGTCGACTGACTAAGATGACTGGCTGATGCACCACCTGTGCCCCCTCTACTGTACCAACTTGTTGTGCTTTAGCCACCACACGTTGTTGTGAGCGTCGCTCCTCTGCCCTCCAATGTTGCTGGAGGGCGACTGCCTCCAATTGCCCAGTAGCAGCATCTTTCACAAGCCTCCTCCACAGCGGCCGATCTTGACACCGCTGGTTCCATCGGTGCCACACCCGTTTAGCCCCCCTCTATCCGGCCGCACAAAAGCTGTTTAGGCATGCGGTGGCTGGGCATGCGGGCTACATGACCCAGGCAATGCAGCCTTGCCTGCCGGAGGAGCTCACCGATGAGACTTTGTCCATATCTTTCAAGGATTTGTGAGCTCCTCACACAAACCAGCCTGGTTAAACCCAGGATGCACTGTAGGCAGGCCAGCCTAAATATTTCTAACCGGCGAAGATGTTCCATTAGGGCGGGTCCACGTTTCGCAAGCGTAGAGAAGGGAAGGAATGACTGTGTGGCTCAGAAGACCCGAAGCTTCATGTGGAGTGACTGACCAAGTAGCTTCCACAAAGCGTTACGCAGCCAATGAAAAGATAATGCCGATCAACTGCTTCGGAGTGAGACCTCTTGTCAAACCGAAGCCAGTCATGAGCACACTGACCAGGTATGGACAACTCTCCACTCTCTCCACAAATGCCCAATGACCATTTTGGAGTTATGGGGGTGGAGTGTTTGATAACACAAAAATACTCCGGCAGGAGCTTAGTTTCGGTGGGGCTGATGGTAACGCCCCACCTCTTAGTCGCACGCTGCAGGTTCAGCAGCAGCGCCTCCAACTTCTCCTCCAAGTTAGTAGCAATTATCAGATCATCGGCATACATAACGTGGTTGACCAATAGGGAGCCATCCCTTGACCGCACCCGGGCATCCATTAACCTCCCATTGTATCTGTACCAGAAAGAAATTCCTCCGGTACAACCATCAAAGGCTTCACGAACAACATGATCAAAATAGATGTTAAATAATGTGGGAGTCAAAGGACATCCTTGTCCCATCCCAAGGTGTGCAGGGAATGGCTCTGACTCCCGGCCACGGAGTTTTACCCGGGCCTGCCCACCATCAAGAAGGTCCTTAATGATTGTGAGCAGAGTCAGGGACTCCAAAAGCACGAAGAACAACCCAGAGCCCAGGCCTACTGATGGTATAATAGGCCTTGACCAGGTCAATAAAGCAGATATGGAGGTCTTGTTGGAATCCCCGACAACTCTGCTGTAGTAGACGGACAGAAAATATGGCATCTGTGCAGGACCGCCCTGGCCAGAAACCACATTGGGGCTCCGCAAGCCTCTCCTCAGTGTGCCTGGCAAGGCGATGTTGAATAATCCTTGCCAGGACCTTTCCCGGCACACTGAGATTCCCTTGTAGTTGTTACAGTCTGTGCGATCCCCCTTCTTAAAGATGGGGACTGCCAGGGTATCCCTCCAATCCTACGGAACTCATCCAGTGGTTCAGACTGTTGTTATGATGTTATGTAGGGCAGTCTGTGCACAAACGCCACCCCCTCCCTCAACATTTTGCTTGGGAGATCATCTCTGCCCGGCGCTTTCCTTGGTCTGAAGACTCTGGATCGCCTTCTGTACTTCCTCAACAGATGACACCTCAGCCAGCCACTCACAGGGGGTGACTACTTCTTACAATATTAGAGGCACTTCAGCCTCAGCAGGGTCATCTCCAGTTTGCCCCATGATGTTTTCCAAGCTGAGGGATTTGCCCTCCCCCAAGACCTCGCAGAAATGCTCAGGAAATCAGAAAACCTATTCTTGGGGGTCAGAGATCGGATCACCTTTCTTTCCCCTAATGATGGTGATAGGAATGGTACTATACATAACTTTTTTGATGGAGTTAAAGAGTGATTTGTGATCGTGGGCTGAGGCAGACTCCATCTCTTCAGCAACCCGCGACCACCACACATCCTTGCAGTGCCTCACGGCTCTCCGTATATCTGAGAGAAGGCTGCAGTAAGCCTCATTCTCTGACGTGGCATGCTGTACACGGTGGGAGTGGGCCTGTCACTTTTTCTCAGCCAGCTGGAACACCTCCTTTGTGAGCCAGGGTCTCTGTGGAGGTTTGGACCGTGTACCCAAAGCAGCTGCATGAGCCACAGTCCTAAACCTCACCCATTTCCCCTCGGTAACAGGAGGGGCGGGACGATGCCAACCACAGTTGCAAGCAATGATGACATTCTTGCTTGTAACTTTCAAACGTTATCTGAGACGAGGCCACTGTAGGTTTGAATGGGATTCTGGATGTACACCCACCACCGGGGTGGAAGAATGGCAAGCGCATCTTACAGATGACACACAAACACACACACAGATACTCTCACCTTCATCTCCTCCACTTTGTTCTCTGGGACGTCAAAGCAAACTCCCTACACAGAGACAGGAGGACACGCTCGTGAGAACAACACTCACACACATGCAGCAATACAACATCAACCGCCTTTAGCCACTAAGTGGCGATGACGTCACCAACGGCATCTGTGCCTGGCCAGGTGCACTTTGAGGTCACATGAAGTGTTGAACATCTGCTAGCAGGAGGTCACGGGACAGACCTTGCAGGTGCCATGGGTTGAGCGACTGAGATGACTGGCCAATGCACCACCTGTGTCCCCCACTGTCCCAACTTGCTGTGTTTTAGCCACCCGGCGTTCTGCTCGTTGTTGTGAGCATCGCTCTTTGTTGTGCGCATCGCTCTTCTGCCCTCTGTTATTGCTGGAGGGCGACTGTCTCCAACTGCCCAGTAGCCTCAAGGTGCACCCTAGCCTGGAACTAGCCCAATACCAGCATCCTTCACGAGCCTCCTCCAGAGGCCGAATTTGATACCACTGGTACCATTGGCAAGTCTACTCAGCTCCACATCCTCCCGTACTGCATCAAACCACCTCTTCTCCAGCCCATGTTGTGCCCAGTTAGCCCCCTCTCTCCAGAAGCTGTTTCCCCGTGTCTCTCTCTCTCTCTCTCCCCGTGTCTCTCTCTCTCTCTCTCCCCGTGTCTCTCTCTCTCTCTCTCCCCGTGTCTCTCTCTCTCCCCGTGTCTCTCTCTCTCCCCGTGTCTCTCTCTCTCCCCGTGTCTCTCTCTCTCCCCGTGTCTCTCTCTCTCCCCGTGTCTCTCTCTCTCCCCGTGTCTCTCTCTCTCCCCGTGTCTCTCTCTCTCCCCGTGTCTCTCGCTCTCTCCCCGTGTCTCTCGCTCTCTCCCCATGTCTCTCGCTCTCTCCCCGTGTCTCTCTCTCTCCCCGTGTCTCTCTCTCTCCCCGTGTCTCTCTCTCTCCCCGTGTCTCTCTCTCTCCCCGTGTCTCTCTCTCTCCCCGTGTCTCTCTCTCTCCCCGTGTCTCGCTCTCTCCCCGTGTCTCTCGCTCTCTCCCCGTGTCTCTCGCTCTCTCCCCGTGTCTCTCGCTCTCTCCCCGTGTCTCTCTCTCCCCGTGTCTCTCTCTCTCTCCCCGTGTCTCTCTCTCTCCCCGTGTCTCTCTCTCTCCCCGTGTCTCTCTCTCCCCCCGTGTCTCTCCGCACCGTCTTTCCCTTGAGGAGCCTCATCCCGCGCACCATCTCCTCCGCGCGCTGCTCTCCCAGCTCCTCCTTGAGGGCTCTCCACGCCGCAGAGGAGTGGGACAGGGGCACTGAGGATCGGAGAATCAGCGTCGTGTAGCCCTGCACACACAAGAGAAACGGAGAGAGATACACAGAGATAATTAGTGAGTGGTGTGTAGTGTAGTGTGTGTAGTGCAGTGTGTGTAGTGCAGTGTGTGTAGTGTGTAGAATTGTGTGTAGTGTGTGTAGAGTAGCGTGTGTGTAGAGGAGTGTGTATGTGCAGTGTGTGTAGTGCAGTGTGTGTAGTGCGTGTAGAATTGTGTGTAGTGCAGTGTGTGTAGAGTAGTGTGCGTGTGTGCAGTGTGTGAGAGACATGAACAGTGAGAGAATGAGCGTCGTGGAGCCCTGCAGCAGCCAAACACTCTAAACGCGCGATGTTGATTTTAAACGTGGAGGGGGAAAACCGGAGGATCCGGGGAGAGAGAGAGACAAGCAAACTCCAAATTTACAGCAGGCGTTGTCAGGGTCCGGATAGAATCCACGACCTCCAGCACTCCAGGCGAGGTAGTTAACATCTCCTAGCCAGCGCGTGTGAGTGACACTCCTGCCGATACTGCCGATGTGATGCTGATGTATGTGTGTTGAACTTGTTTGGCACCGAACGTAGCCAACTACGCTAATGGGAAGTGCGGGGGAAGTATATAGTAGTGTATAGTAGTATATACTATAGTGTAGTGTACAGTAGTGTAGTATACAGTAGTTTATAATGTAGTGTATAGGAGTGTAGTGTGTAGTCGGTTGTATGTCTGTATGTTGAACCTCTTTCGTGCCGTAAGTAGGCAACCACGCAAATCGGAGGTGCAGGGGACAACACTAAGCACAGCACAACAAACTAAACACAAGACAGCACAGCAGGAGGAAGAGTTGCAAGTGAGTGAGTGGAGGAGTGAGTGGATGAGAGTGGAGTGAGTGGAGGAGTGAGTGGAGGAGTCAGTGAGTGCGTGAGTGCGTGAGCGAGTGCGTGAGCGAGTGAGTGAGCGCGTGAGCGAGCGCGTGAGCGAGCGCGTGAGCGAGCGCGTGAGTTAGTGCGTGAGTTAGTGCGTGAGTGACGAGAGGAGTGAGTGGAGGAGTCAGTGAGTGCGTGCGCGAGTGAGTGCGTGGGTGAGTGCGTGGGTGAGTGAGTGGGTGAGTGAGTGAGTGCGTGCGCGAGTGAATGAGTGAGTGGAGGAGTGTGTGAGTGAGTGAGTGCGTGAGCGAGTGCGTGAGCTAGTGCGTGAGTTAGTGCGTGAGTTAGTGCGTGAGTTAGTGCATGAGTTAGTGCGTGAGTTAGTGCGTGAGTTAGTGCGTGAGTTAGTGCGTGAGTGACGAGAGGAGCGAGTGGAGGAGTCAGTGAGTGCGTGCGCGAGTGAGTGCGTGGGTGAGTGCGTGGGTGAGTGAGTGGGTGAGTGAGTGAGTGCGTGCGCGAGTGAATGAGTGAGTGGAGGAGTGTGTGAGTGAGTGAGTGCGTGAGCGAGTGCGTGAGCTAGTGCGTGAGTTAGTGCGTGAGTTAGTGCGTGAGTTAGTGCGTGAGTTAGTGCGTGAGTTAGTGCGTGAGTTAGTGCGTGAGTTAGTGCGTGAGTTAGTGTGTGAGTTAGTGCGTGAGTGACTAGAGGAGTGAGTGGAGGAGTCAGTGAGTGCGTGCGCGAGTGAGTGCGTGGGTGAGTGCGTGGGTGAGTGCGTGGGTGAGTGAGTGGGTGAGTGAGTGAGTGCGTGCGCGAGTGAATGAGTGAGTGGAGGAGTGTGTGAGTGCGTGAGTGAGTGAGTGCGTGAGCGAGTGCGTGAGCTAGTGCGTGAGTTAGTGCGTGAGTTAGTGCGTGAGTTAGTGCGTGAGTTAAGTGCGTGAGTTAAGTGCGTGAGTTAGTGCATGAGTTAGTGCGTGAGTGAGTGGAGGAGTCAGTGAGTGCACAAGTGAGTGTGTGGGTGAGTGCGTGAGTGAGTGAGTGCGTGAGTGAGTGAGTGAGTGCGTGCGTGAGTGAGTGCGTGAGTGCGTGAGTGCGTGAGCGAGTGCGCGAGTGAATGAGTGAGTGAATGCGTGAGTGATTGAGTGGACGACCTTGAGGGATGTGAGCAGGGACCTGTTGTCGTCTCCCTCGTACCCCGCGAGCAAGGAGAGAGCGGCCGACAGCAGCTCCCAGGGGTCTCTGTGGGACAGCATCTTCTCCACGGAGACACGGAAGCGCGAGACGACGCGAGCAGAGACAGACTCCAGGGACCTGTGGACACGGGGACAGAGACACTGTGAGGAGACACTGATAATGATGGTGGTACTGTAGCACTGGTACGAGTACTGCTGGTACTGGTACCTGATGACGTCCTGTGTAGAGGCAGCGAGGACTTCATTAGCCGAGGGAACGGCGATTCTCTTGAACACGAAGCCCTGCACAGACACAAAGACACAGTGACACAGAGACACAGTGACAGAGACACAGTGACACAGAGACACAGTGACACAGAGACACAGTGACACAGTGACACAGACACACAAAGACAGAGAGGAGACACAGACAGAAAGACAAAGACAGACACACAGAGACAAGAGCTCTCTACTGCCCTGAGAGCACCAGCGTGCATCTCTCTCTCTCTCTCCGTATCGTACCGCCTCGCTTTCTACTGCCCTGAGGGCACCAGCGTGTATCCCTCTCTCTCTCTACTGCCCTGAGGGCACCAGCGTGTATCTCTCTCTACTGCCCTGAGGGCACCAGCATGTATCCCTCTCTCTCCGTATCGTACCGCCTTGCTCTCGATTGCCCTCAGGGTTCCAGCGTCTCTCTCCTCGTAGAAGCAGATGGATATCCCGGTCCTGCCGGCCCTCCCGGTGCGCCCACTGCGATGGATGTAAGACTCCACATCCTGCACCAGGGGTAGAGAGAGAGAGGGGGAGAGAAAGTGAGTGGGTAGGTGAGTGGGTGGGTTAGTGTGTGTAGGTATGTGTGTGCGTGCATGTGTGTGCGTATGTGTGTGTGTACGTGTGCGTGGTAGTGCAGCGGTTAGCGCGCTGCGCTACGAACTCGACGACTCGGGTCAACACCAGTGACGATTGTCTGAACCAGTCCTGGGCTTCCCCTAGGTCGACTCAGCCTCAAGTGAGTACCTGTTGCGGCGTGTAAACATCGCCACTGGGGAGACAAAGGCGGCCGGGCGTGGTGCTGGCCACCCACCCCCTCGTGTACCGTTCCGGCCTTCATAGGTGCTCGCTAACAGCACTTGCCCCTCCAGTCTGTTAAGGCTATATGGGGGATCTTTGTCTTTGTGTGTGCGTGCGTCCGTACGTGCGGGGGCTGGCACTGCACCACGAGCTCCACCTCCGGCACATCGAGGCCGCGAGCCGCCACGTCGGTGGCCACCAGAACGCGGACGGCACCGGAGCGGAACGCGCGCAGACACGCCTCCCTCTGCTGTTGTGGTACGTCACCATGCAGACACTGGGCCTCCTGTTAGACACACAGACACACACACACTGAGACATAGACACTGAGACAGAGACACACAGACACACAAACACACAAACACTGAGACACAAAAACTGAGACAGACACCGAGAAACACAAACACTGAGACAGAGACACAGACACACAAACACTGAGACAGAGACACACAAACATTGAGACACAAACACTGAGACACAGACACTGAGACAGAGACACACAGACACACACACACAATAAAATACAGACACTGAGACACTGAGACACACACACAGAGACACAGACACTGAAACACTGACACACAGACACTGGGCCTCCTGTTAGACACACAGACACACAAACACTGAAACACTGACACACAGACACTGAGCCTCCTGTTAGACACACAGACAAACACACACTGAGACACAGACACTGAGACACACACAGACACTGGGCCTCCTGTTAGACACACAGACACACAAACACTGAGACACTGACACACAGACACTGACACACAGACACTGGGCCTCTTGTTAGACACATAGACACAGACACACTGAGACACAGACACTGAGACACAGACACACGGAAACAAACACACACAGCACACTGAGCCTCCTGTTAAGACACACAGACACAGACACACTGAGACATAGACACTGAGACACTGAGACACAGACACTGGGCCTCCTGTTAGACACACAGTCACACAAACACTGAGCCTCCTGTTAGACACACAGACACACAAACACTGAGACACACACACACCAAGCCTCCTGTTAGACACACAGACACACACACACACTGAGACACAGACACTGAGACACACACAGACACTGGGCCTCCTGTTAGACACAGACACACACACTTACACACAGACGCTGAGCCTCGATGGCCCCCACTGTGTGGTACAGTGTGGTACAGTGTGGCACAGTGTGGTACAATGGTACAGTGTGGTACAGTGCGCCACCGCACCTGCGCGATGGCCGGGCTGAGCGCGAGCTCAGCCGCCTCCCTCTTGGTCTCGCAGAAGACGATGGCGCGGCCTCGCGACGACCCCACGGAGGTGACCCCGTGACCTCCCGATGACCCCACGGGGCTGACCCCGTTACCTCCCGGTAACCCCGCAGCGTAGACCCGCAGCACGGAGCCCAGGCAGACGGCACGCTCCGAGCGTGGGCAGCACACGGCCAGATGCTGTGTCCGAGAGACACGGAGAGACACGCGGTGAGAGACACGCAGTGAGAGACACGCGGTGAGAGACATGCGGTGAGAGACACGCGGTGAGAGACACGCGCCGACACACAGAGACCTGGGCACATGCTGCCTCGCACAGACACGGGGTGAGATGGAGACGCACAGTGAGAGACGTGATGAGACAGAGACATGCGGTGAGAGACACGGAGATACGGCCAGGTGCTGCCTGACACAGACATGGGGTGAGAGAGAAATGCGGTGAGAGAGAGACACGGTGAGAGACACGGTGAGACACGCGGTGAGAGAGACACGCGGTGAGAGAGACACGCGGTGACAGAGACATGCGGTGAGAAACACGGTGACAGACACGGTGAGAGAGACACGCGGTGAGAGACACGCGGTGAGAGACACGCGGTGAGAGACAGACACAGTGAGAGAGAGACACGCGGTGAGAGACAGACACGGTGAGAGAGAGACACGGTGAGAGAGACACGTGGTGAGACACGCTGAGTGGTAAAGAGAGACGATGAGAGAGACATGGGGGGAGAAATGCAGTGAGAGACACAGGGGGGGAGGGGGACACGGAGACAAGGGGTGAGACAGACACGGGCGGAGAGAGACATACAGTGACACACGGAGGAGGGGGTGGGGTAGAGAGGAGGTGGGGGGGGACGTGGTGAGACATGGGGACGCACACTTCATATACGCTTAGACCGTCACCAATTATAAAACCATGAACCATTTTTATTTCACCAGGTAAAGGCCCCACTGAGCTGTGTGTAGCCCAACGAAGTGGAGTATCACCACGGAAGAAATTCATGGCTGTGAAAACTCTGAATGCATGACGCTGTTTCTAAACGTGGAGGGCAAAAACCTGAGGACCTGGAGAAAAATCCACACGACCACGGGGAGAGAGACTACACATTCCGCAAGGAGTGGCTAACCCCATATCTGCATTTGTCATCAATATGCTAAATTCCTCTGTTATGTAAACTCCTTTGTCAAGGCTCTCTCCCCTCCTCCCAACCAGCTTAAAATACGCTGCCAAGCTTAGCAGTTATTCTTTGGTTCTTTTCGGTTAAGTCACGTCTAAAAATAAAATAATAAATTAAAATAACATATTACGACGTTTCGATTGCAACACAAGCAATCGTCATCAGGTATAAAATAAATAGCAACAAAAATCTAACTAGAAAACTATAGACAGACATACAAGCAGACAGACATCACAACGGCACACAGAGAGAGGACACAAATCGGCACAAAGAGAGGGGTCGTTTCTGTGACGGTCCCTTAAATATAGAGAGGGGGGGCGGGGACGGAGAGAGGGAGGGGGCAGAGAGAATTAGCATATCAATGAGTGTACGGCAACGTACTGCTGTTGCAAGTAAGATGACAATGTGGAACGGGCACGCAAAATTGAAAACGGGCACGCAAAATTGAAAATTAGGAGACAGGCACACGAAAATTAAATAACCTAGCAAAATATCGAAATGTGATGTAATACAACACAGAGAGTCGGTTAACACACAATTAACGCATAGCCTGGTTGATTACGTGTTTCAAAATTTGCTAAGTTAGAATTTTAAGTGTGAAAATTCCAAAGAGAGGACACAGGCAGAGAGAACAAATTGCCAGAAAGAAAAAGGATAAGCTTAAAACTTCCCCGTAGAAGTGGTTCAATCTTAATTTAGGAGCTTTTGTGACTGCAGGAATTATTCTTTGGTTCTTTTCGGTTAAGTCACGTCTAAAAATAAAATAATAAATTAAAATAACATATTACGACGTTTCGATTGCAACACAAGCAATCGTCATCAGGTATAAAAGAAATAGCAACAAAAATCTAACTAGAAAACTATAGACAGACATACAAGCAGACAGACATCACAACGGCACACAGAGAGAGGACACAAATCGGCACAAAGAGAGGGGTCGTTTCTGTGACGGTCCCTTAAATATAGAGAGGGGGGGCGGGGACGGAGAGAGGGAGGGGGCAGAGAGAATTAGCATATCAATGAGTGTACGGCAACGTACTGCTGTTGCAAGTAAGATGACAATGTGGAACGGGCACGCAAAATTGAAAACGGGCACGCAAAATTGAAAATTAGGAGACAGGCACACGAAAATTAAATAACCTAGCAAAATATCGAAATGTGATGTAATACAACACAGAGAGTCGGTTAACACACAATTAACGCATAGCCTGGTTGATTACGTGTTTCAAAATTTGCTAAGTTAGAATTTTAAGTGTGAAAATTCCAAAGAGAGGACACAGGCAGAGAGAACAAATTGCCAGAAAGAAAAAGGATAAGCTTAAAACTTCCCCGTAGAAGTGGTTCAATCTTAATTTAGGAGCTTTCGTGACTGCAGGAATTATTCTTTGGTTCTTTTCGGTTAAGTCACGTCTAAAAATAAATTAATAAATTAAAATAACATATTACGACGTTTCGATTGCAACACAAGCAATCGTCATCAGGTATAAAAGAAATAGCAACAAAAATCTAACTAGAAAACTATAGACAGACATACAAGCAGACAGACATCACAACGGCACACAGAGAGAGGACACAAATCGGCACAAAGAGAGGGGTCGTTTCTGTGACGGTCCCTTAAATATAGAGAGGGGGGGCGGGGACGGAGAGAGGGAGGGGGCAGAGAGAATTAGCATATCAATGAGTGTACGGCAACGTACTGCTGTTGCAAGTAAGATGACAATGTGGAACGGGCACGCAAAATTGAAAACGGGCACGCAAAATTGAAAATTAGGAGACAGGCACACGAAAATTAAATAACCTAGCAAAATATCGAAATGTGATGTAATACAACACAGAGAGTCAGTTAACACACAATTAACGCATAGCCTGGTTGATTACGTGTTTCAAAATTTGCTAAGTTAGAATTTTAAGTGTGAAAATTCCAAAGAGAGGACACAGGCAGAGAGAACAAATTGCCAGAAAGAAAAAGGATACGCTTAAAACTTCCCCGTAGAAGTGGTTCAATCTTAATTTAGGAGCTTTCGTGACTGCAGGAATTATTCTTTGGTTCTTTTCGGTTAAGTCAATTTTTAAACACGTAATCAACCAGGCTATGCGTTAATTGTGTGTTAACCGACTCTCTGTGTTGTATTACATCACATTTCGATATTTTGCTAGGTTATTTAATTTTCGTGTGCCTGTCTCCTAATTTTCAATTTTGCGTGCCCGTTTTCAATTTTGCGTGCCCGTTCCACATTGTCATCTTACTTGCAACAGCAGTACGTTGCCGTACACTCATTGATATGCTAATTCTCTCTGCCCCCTCCCTCTCTCCGTCCCCGCCCCCCCTCTCTATATTTAAGGGACCGTCACAGAAACGACCCCTCTCTTTGTGCCGATTTGTGTCCTCTCTCTGTGTGCCGTTGTGATGTCTGTCTGCTTGTATGTCTGTCTATAGTTTTCTAGTTAGATTTTTGTTGCTATTTCTTTTATACCTGATGACGATTGCTTGTGTTGCAATCGAAACGTCGTAATATGTTATTTTAATTTATTATTTTATTTTTAGACGTGACTTAACCGAAAAGAACCAAAGAATAATTCCTGCAGTCACGAAAGCTCCTAAATTAAGATTGAACCACTTCTACGGGGAAGTTTTAAGCTTATCCTTTTTCTTTCTGGCAATTTGTTCTCTCTGCCTGTGTCCTCTCTTTGGAATTTTCACACTTAAAATTCTAACTTAGCAAATTTTGAAACACGTAATCAACCAGGCTATGCGTTAATTGTGTGTTAACCGACTCTCTGTGTTGTATTACATCACATTTCGATATTTTGCTAGGTTATTTAATTTTCGTGTGCCTGTCTCCTAATTTTCAATTTTGCGTGCCCGTTTTCAATTTTGCGTGCCCGTTCCACATTGTCATCTTACTTGCAACAGCAGTACGTTGCCGTACACTCATTGATATGCTAATTCTCTCTGCCCCCTCCCTCTCTCCGTCCCCGCCCCCCCTCTCTATATTTAAGGGACCGTCACAGAAACGACCCCTCTCTTTGTGCCGATTTGTGTCCTCTCTCTGTGTGCCGTTGTGATGTCTGTCTGCTTGTATGTCTGTCTATAGTTTTCTAGTTAGATTTTTGTTGCTATTTCTTTTATACCTGATGACGATTGCTTGTGTTGCAATCGAAATGTCGTAATATGTTATTTTAATTTATTATTTTATTTTTAGACGTGACTTAACCGAAAAGAACCAAAGAATAATTCCTGCAGTCACGAAAGCTCCTAAATTAAGATTGAACCACTTCTACGGGGAAGTTTTAAGCTTATCCTTTTTCTTTCTGGCAATTTGTTCTCTCTGCCTGTGTCCTCTCTTTGGAATTTTCACACTTAAAATTCTAACTTAGCAAATTTTGAAACACGTAATCAACCAGGCTATGCGTTAATTGTGTGTTAACCGACTCTCTGTGTTGTATTACATCACATTTCGATATTTTGCTAGGTTATTTAATTTTCGTGTGCCTGTCTCCTAATTTTCAATTTTGCGTGCCCGTTTTCAATTTTGCGTGCCCGTTCCACATTGTCATCTTACTTGCAACAGCAGTACGTTGCCGTACACTCATTGATATGCTAATTCTCTCTGCCCCCTCCCTCTCTCCGTCCCCGCCCCCCCTCTCTATATTTAAGGGACCGTCACAGAAACGACCCCTCTCTTTGTGCCGATTTGTGTCCTCTCTCTGTGTGCCGTTGTGATGTCTGTCTGCTTGTATGTCTGTCTATAGTTTTCTAGTTAGATTTTTGTTGCTATTTCTTTTATACCTGATGACGATTGCTTGTGTTGCAATCGAAACGTCGTAATATGTTATTTTAATTTATTATTTTATTTTTAGACGTGACTTAACCGAAAAGAACCAAAGAATAATTCCTGCAGTCACGAAAGCTCCTAAATTAAGCTTAGCAGTGTTCATTGGAGCGTTTTATATCCGACAGCTCTGTTTCTTCACCTGAGGATGGCTGCTTGCGTTGTGGCCGAAACGTCGCGAGAATTTCATTTTATTTTTATTATTTTATTATTTCCCTTCTACGTGGCTTTACCGAAATAACCAAGAATGAATCCCTGCAGTCACGAAAGCTTTAAATCGAAATCTCCTAGCCACTACGGCGCCCAATCATTCACCTGCTCATCTAAACTGACAAAGACAAGTGCTGTTAGAGAATCACAGCACACGAGCGGGGTAGAGGTTGCCAGCACCACGCCCGGCTGCCTTTGTCTCCCCTAGTGGCGATGATGAGAACATCGGCTGCCTGGGCATGCGGTGGCTGGGCACGTGGGCCACAATGTGACCCAGCCAATGCAGCTTCCTCGCCTGCCACGGGAGCTCACCGATAGATCGCCTGCCAGAGGAGCTCAGTGATGAGCCCCTCTGGCAGGCGATCTATGAGCTCACACTGCAATCCAGCCCTGCAGGTTAAACCCAGGAACGATTTTGTAGGGACACCAACCTGAATGTTTCAAACTGGCGCAGATGTTTCTACACACACACAAAGATCCCCTGTATAGCCTTAACAGACTGTTGGGGCAATTGCTGTTGGCGAGCAGCACCTATGATTACCGGCACTCTGGTAAACGAGGGGGGGTGGGTGGCCAGCACCACGCCCAGCCGCCTTTGTCTCCCCAGTGGCGAGGTTTACACACCGCACCGGGCACTCATGTGAGCCAGAGTCGACCTAGGGGAGGCCCAAGACCGGTTCAGATAATCGTCACCACTGGTGGCCGTGAGCGGGAATCGAACTCGGGTCTCCGTCGGGTTCGTAACGCAGCGTAGCGCTAACCGTGACACGACTACTCCCCACCCACACACATACACACCTACACACCTACACATACACACCCACACACATACTCTTCTCACCTATCCACATACCGGACAAGTAAACAATAACCTTCCGGGAAAATCCACTCACCTAGACACAGACCCACACCAAGGTAAAGACAAAGCTAGCCCACGTAGCCTCAACCGACTGTTTGGTCAAGTGCTGTTCGTAGCAAGTAGCAACAGCGATGAAGGCCGGCACAAGGGGGGGGGGTGGGCGGCCAGGACCACGCCCGCCTGGCTTCGAGGCTGAGTCGACCAAGGGGAGGTCCAGGAATGGTTCAGATAATAGCTATCACTGTTGTTGGTGGCCGTGAGCAAGAATCGAAATCGGGTTGCTGCCAGGTTCATAGCGCAGCGTAGCGCTAATCACTACTAGACTCCCGTTCCCTTAACTACAAAGACTAAGGGTCCCCCATATAGCCTGTAACAGACTGTTGGGGCAAGTGCTGTTAGCAAGCAGCACCTATAAAGGCCGGCACAGCACACGAGGGGGTGGGTGGCCAACACCACGCCCGACCGCCTTTGTCTCTCTAGCGGCGATGTTTACACATCGCACCAGGTACTCATTTGGGGCCGAGTCGACCTAGGGGAGGCCCAGGACCGGTTCAGATAATCGTCACCACTGGTGTTTGCCGTGAGCGGGAATCTAACCCGGGTCGCCGGGTTCATAGTGCAGCGCGCTACCGGCTACACCAGCGCTCCCCACACACTCTCATTCACACACACACAGACACTCTTTCACCT
Source organism: Lampetra fluviatilis (assembly GCF_964198595.1). Taxonomy (NCBI): domain Eukaryota; kingdom Metazoa; phylum Chordata; class Hyperoartia; order Petromyzontiformes; family Petromyzontidae; genus Lampetra; species Lampetra fluviatilis. The sequence continues at coordinate 2,904,586 of NC_136319.1, forward strand.
ACATACAAGAGCCAAGCGCCCCCACATGCCCCTTGACAATTGCGGGAAATGGAGATTAGATTTACATCTCCAACAACCGCAGCGCACGTTTAGTCAAGCTCAGTCAAGCTTGCAAGCAGACTCACACACACACCTCTACAAGTACACGCATGCACCTACACATGTACACACACACCTACACGTGCACACTCACACGTACAAACTCACTCATACAGACACGCAGATTCACACAGACACAAGTACACACACTCAAACACGTACATACAGACACGTACTCACACACTCACATGTACACACGGCCAGACACACAAACACTCACGTACACACACACTGACACGTACACACATTCACACACAAACACTCACGAAACACACACACACACGTATACAGACACACATACACACAGAGACACACATACACATACTGACACACTGACACACAGACAAACACAAAGAGACAGACAAGACAAATATTCCCCGTATAGCCTATAACAGACTGTTCGGGCAAGTGCTGTTATCGAGCAACTATGAAGGCTGGCATGACACACGAGGGGGTAGGTGGCACACACCACGCCCGGCCGCCTTTGTCTCCCTAGCGGCGATGTTTACACATCGCACCAGGTACTAATTTGAGGCAGAGTCGACCTACGGGAGGCCCAGGACCGGCTCAGATCATCGCTATCACTGATGTTGGCCGTAAGCGGGAATCGAACCCGGGTCGCCAGATTCATAGAGCAGCGAGCTGATCGCTACACTACCGCTCCCCCCACACACAGACACACACACAGACACACACACAGACACTCGCTCACTCACGCTCAGATTCTGAGAAGCTGTGACAATGGGGCTGCTGCTGCTGCTCTGCTGGGGGGGTTTTACAGGAACTGAGTGACAAGAGGAAGTCTCAGCTGGAACTCAACATCATCAACATCACAACTCAGCATCATCAACAACATCGTCGTTGTCACCATCACTCAACATCAACATTATCATCATCACCATCACCACTCAACAACATCACCACCACTCACGACCACTCACCATCAACAACATCAACACTGACCACCAACAAAACCACTCACCATCACTCAACATCACTTAACATCACTCACCATCACTCAACAACATCACCACCACCACTCAACATCAACACCATCACGAACATTACAATCACGAACATCAGTACCACTAACATCACTATCACCAACACCACCACAATCACTCAACATCAACACAAACATCACCACTATCACAAACATCACCACTACCGCCAGCATCAGAGGGGGTGACCATACGACACATTCAAGGCTGAGCACACTGAGACGCAGAGGTCGCAACCGGGTACCCGATACCCGTACCCTACCCGATACCCGGCTACCCGTACCCGGCCGGGTACGGGTAGCCGTTTGCGGCCCTGGTGCGGCCGGGTACGGGTACGGGTAGGCCGTGAGTCACTGTTGAGTAGCCGTTTGTCACTCATTTCGGGTAGGGTACGGGTAGGGAACGGCTACCCGTACCCGGCCGGGAACGGCTAACCATTTGCGACCCTGGTGCGGCCCGGTACGGGTACGGGTAAGGAATCAAAACCCGTTTGCGACCTCTGCTGAGAGGTGAAGGAGGACGGATCCTCCGGATGTGCCGATGATGCCACTGGGAGGTGGCCATGAGCCGGGAATCGATTTGCATGGCCAGAAATTTTTGCCCGCCCACCCCCAGCACGACGGACACACAAAGACAAAGCTGCCCCAGGTAAGCCACATGGCCTTGTGGGTGGGCCAAGTGCAGCAGCAGCGGTGGCTGTGAAGGCTGATCGTCCAGCGGCCTCACTCACTCGCACACTCACCAACTCTCTCGCTCACTGATCCACTCACTCAACCACACACCCACCCATTCACTCAGCCACTCATCAACTCACTCACCTACTCAACCACCCACTCACTCACCCACTCAACCACCCACTCACCACCTCACTCACCCACTCAACCACCCACTCATTAACCACTCACCTACTCACTCAATAATGCACAAACTCACTCACTAACCCACCAACTCACTCGCTCACTCACCTACCTCACTCACTAATTTGCCAACTCAATCACGAAGCAACTCACTCAATCACTTACTTACACACTCACCCACTCACTCACTCAACCACTCACTTACCCACCTGCTTACTCACCAAATTACTCACTAATCCATTCACTCACACACACACCCATTCATACACCCACTCCCCCACTCACACACCCAACCACTCACCCACACTCTCACCAACTCAATCACCCACACACTCACTCACTCAACCACTCACTTACCCACCCGCTTACTCACCCAATTACTCACTAATCCATTCACTCACACACACACCCATTCATACACCCACTCCCCCACTCACACACCTAACCACTCACACACACTCTCACCAACTCAATCACCCACACACTCACTCACCCACCAGCACTGGGGAGAGACAAAGGCGGCCGGGAAAGTGTTGCAAGCCTCACCACTCACTCGCTAACGTTGCCCTGACAGCCAGCGACGGCTACATGGGGCTGCTTTGTATGTGTGGGTGAGCGTGCAGCGCCACCTGGTGTTTGATTGAGTGCAGGTGAGTGAGTGGGTGAGTGTGTGGATGAGTGCGTGAGTGAGTGCATGGGTGAGTGCGTGAGTGTATGGGTGAGTGAGCGGTTGAGTGAATGGGTGGGTGAGTCGGTGATTGTGTGAGTGAGTAGGTGGGTGAGTGCGTGGGTGAGTAGGTGGGTGAGTGCGTGGGTGAGTGAGTGGATGAGTACGTGGGTGAGTGCGTGAGTGTATGGGTGAGTGAGCGGTTGAGTGAATGGGTGAGTGGGTGGGTGGGTGAGTGAGTAGGTGATTGTGTGGGTGAGTGCATGAGTGGATGAGTGAGTGTGTGGGTGAGTCAGTGATTGTGTGGGTGAGTGAGAGGATGAGTGAGTGTGTGGGCGAGTTGGTGAGTAGGTGATTGTGTGGGTGAGTTGGTGAGTGGATGAGTCAGTGTGTGGGTGAGTCAGTGATTGTGTGGGTGAGTGAGTGGATGAGTGTGTGGGTGAGTTGGTGAGTAGGTGATTGTGTGGGTGTGTGGGTGAGTCTCTGCGTCTCACCTGCACGGTGGTGGCTGCTCGGGTCTTCTCAGTGCCCATGAGGTCCACACGTCTCCACGTCTCCTTCATGAACTTCTGGGCGACCTTGAACACCCAGGGAGGGCACGTGGCTGAGAAGAGCAGAGTCTGTGGGTTGTTTTCTGGGGATGCTGCGGAGACAAGGTGGGGAGACACGGTGGGGAGACACGGTGAGAGGGACACGGGGAGAGAGAGACACAGCGAGAGAGACACGGAGAAAGATGCGGAGAGAGAGAGAGACGTGGGGAGAGAAAGACACAGTGAAACACGGGGAGAGACACACGGGGAGAGACAAACGCACACAGAGAAAGACAGATTGCCTCTCTCTCTGTCTCTATCCATCCATCTCTGTCTACGTCTCTCCATCCATCGCTGGCACTCACCCTTGCTGTAGATGCATCCCAGGATCTCCTCCACCTGATCGGCAAAGCCCATGTCCAGCATCTGGTCCACCTCGTCCAGCACCACGTGGCGTACGCCATCCTCCTTCCCTCCACTCTTCTTTGCCCCCTTCTTCTCCTCCTTCTCCACCTCCTCCACCACCTCCTCATCCTTCTTCTTCTTGATGGAGTCCTCCTCTTCGTTGGTGTGCTTCGCGCGGAGCCTCAGGCCGTGGTTCTGGATAAGGTCGCGGAGTCGGCCCGGCGTGCCCACCAGCACGTCCAGCCCAGAACGGATCTGCTGCACTGTGGGGGTGAGGAGAGGGGTGAGGAGGGGGGGGGGGGTGGTGAGGGGGGTGAGGGGAGCGCGGCGAGACGTGAACAAAGATGCCACTGCGAATGGCGATGGTGATCACCATGGTGAGTGTCCGTACGAGTGAGTGGAAAGTGATTAGCGAGTGGTGGAGCGACACACTCTGGGGCCCGTATGCTGTGCCCCAGTCGAAGCAGGCCATGCATAGAGGGGTGACTGAGTGTCTGCGTGAGTGTCTGCGTGAGTGTCTGCGTGAGTGTCTGGGGAAAGAACTGTGATCCAATCTCTGACCCCCAGGAACATGTTTGCAGATTTGCTGAGCATTTCTGTGAGGTCCTGGGGGAGGGGATATCCCTCAGCCTGGAAAACATCGTGGGGCAAGTGGGGATAACCCTGCTGAGGCTGCCGTGCCTCAAATATTGGAAGAAGTAGCCACCCCCTGTGAGTGGTTGGCTGATGTGCCATCTGTTGACGAAGTACAGAAGGCGATCCAGAGTCTGAGACCAGGAAAAGCACCCTGCAGAGATGATCTCCCAAGCAAAATGTTGGATGGGTTCTGCAGGATTGGAAGGATGCCCTGGTGGTCCCCCACTTTAGAAAGGGGGACCCCCCACAGACTGTAACAACTACAGGGGCATCTCCCTCCTCAGTGTGCCGGGAAAGGTCCTGGCAAGGATTATCCAACATCGCCTTGCTAGGCACGCTGAGGAGCGGCTTGCGAAGCCCTAATGTGGTTTCAGGAAAGGGCAGTCTTGCACAGATGCCATATTTTCTGTCCATCTGCTACAGCATCTTTGCTTTATTGACCTGGTCAAGGCCGATGATACCATGAGTAGGCCTGGGCTCTGGGTTGTTCTGCATGCTTTCGGAGTCCTTGACTCTCTACTGACAATCAATAAGAACTTCTTGATGGAGAGCAGGCCCGGGTGCTACTACGTAGCCGGGAGTCGGAGCCATTCCTTGTTCATCTTGGGGTGCGACAGGGATTTCCTCTGGCTCCCACATTATTTAACATATATTTTAACCACATAGTTTGTGAAGCCTTCGATGGTTGTACCAGAATAATTTTCATCTGGTACAGATACAATGGGAGGCTAACCGATGCCCGGATGCATTCAAGGGATGTCTCCCTATTGGTCGGCCATGTTATGTATGCCGATTATATTATCTGGTGATTTCTGCTCAATCAGAGGAGTTGGAGGCCCTGCTGCTGAACCTGGAGTGTGCCACTAAGAGGTGGGGGCTTTACCATCAAAACCACCAAAACTTAGGACCTGCCTGGGTATTTTGTACCATCTCCACCCCCAAAACTCCCAATTGGTGATGGGGCAGTTGTGGAAAGAATGGAGAGTTTCCCATACCTGGGCAGTGTGCTCATGACCGGCTCCGATTTAACAGCAGAGGTCTCACTCCGAATCAGTCGAGTGGCATTATCTTTTCATTGGTTGCGTAATGCTGTGTGGAAGCTACATGGTTTGTCGCTCCACACGAAGCTTCAGGTCTTCTCGGCCACAGTCATGCCCTCCCTTTTCTACACCTAATGGAACATCTTCGCCGGTTAGAAACACTGAGGCTGGCCTGCTTACGATCCTGGGTTTAACCAGGCTAAATTGTGTGAGGAGCTCACAAATACTTGAAAGATCTGGACAAAGTCCCATCGGTGAACTCCTCCGGCAGGCAAGGCTGCGTTGGCTGGGTCATGTAGCCCGCATGCCCAGCCACTACATGCCCAGCCACCGCATGCCTAAACAGCTTTTGTGCGGCCGGATAGAGGGGGCTAAACAGGCGCGGCACGGTCTAGAGAAGAGATGGAGTGATGTGGTACAAGAGGACGTGGAGCTTAGTGGACAGCGGTGTCAAGATTGGCCTCTGTGGAGGAAGCTCGTGAAGGACGCTACTGAAGAGTTGGAGGAAGTCACCCTCCAGCAACAACGGAGGGCAAAGGAGCGACGCTCACAACAACGAGCGGAACGCTGGGTGGCTAAAGCACAGCAAGTTGGCACAGTAGGGGGCACAGGTAGTGCATCGGCCAGTCATCTCAGTCAGTCGACCCATCGCACCTGGGTCTGTCCCGTGACCTCCAGCCAGTGGGCGTTCGACACTTTATGTAGCCTTAACGTGCACATAGCCTGGCACAAGCGCCGTGGCGATGTCACCACAACTTTGTGGCGAATGGCGGTTGTTGTTGTTCTTGTCTGTGTGAGTGAGTGTCTATGTATAAGTGAGTATCCGTACGTATGCGTGTCTGTATATATGAGTGTCTGTATGATTGAGTATCTGTGCGATTGATTGTCTGTATGAATGAGGGTTTGTGCAAGTGATTGTCTGTATGTATGTATAAGTGTCTGTATGTTGTGCCTGTATGAGTGAGTAGTGAGTTCGTAACAAGTGAGTGAGTGTCTGTGTGAGTAGCTAGTGAGTAGTGAATAGCTGGTGAGTAGTGAATGAGTATCTGTATGAGTGAGTGTCTGTCTGAATGAGTAGCTAGTGAGTAGTGTATGAGTGAGTGTTTATGATTTGAATTGTCTCACGCTGGGGCCCGTAGGCCGTGCCCCCGTAGAAGCAGGCGACGCGTAGAGGGGCCGCGATGGCTCGGAGGTCGTCGGCCACCTGCACGGCCAACTCCCTTGTGGGGCACATCACCAGCACCTGCAACATCAACACCATCACTGTCAACATCACCAGCACCATCAACACAAAACAAAGCTCTCCCCCGTATAGCCTGTAACAGACTGTTGGGGGCATGTGCTATTAGCGAGTAGCACCAATTATGAAGGGTGGCACTGTCGCAAAAAAGAGGGGGTTGGGTGGCCAGCACCATGCCCGGCCGCCTTTGTGTCCCCAGCGGCAATGTTTACACACCGCACCAGGTACTGAGTAGACCTAGGGCCCAGGACCGGTTCAGATAATCGCTATCACTGGTGTTGGCCGCGAAAAGGAATCGAACTCAGGTCTCTCCCGGGATCGTAGTGCAGCGCGCCAACCGCTACGCTACCGCTCCTCAACAACCGCTATTCGCCACTAAGTGACGGTGACGTCACCATGGCGCTTGTGCCAGGCTATGTGCATGTGAAGTGTCGAACACCCGCTGGCAGGTCACGGGGTACACACAGGTGCCATGGGTCGACTGACTGAGATGAGTGGCCGATGCGCCGCCTGTGCCTCCTATTGTGCCAACTTGCTTTAGCCACCCGGAGCTCCGCTCATTGTTGTGAGCGTCGCTCCTCTGCCCTCCGTTGTTGTTGGAGGGCGACTGCCTCCAACTGCCCAGTAGCGTCCTTCACGAGCCTCCTCCACAGACCAGTTATCGGCAAGTCCACTCAGCTCCACATCCTCCTGTACCACATCACTCCATCTCTTCTCTAGCCCGTGCTGTGCCCGTTTAGGCCCCTCTATCCGGCCGAACAAAAGCTGTTTAGGCATGCGGTGGCTGGGCATGTGGGCTACATGACCCAGCCAATTGCAGCCTTGCCTGCCGGAGGAGCTCACCGATGGGACTTTGTCCAGATCTTTCAAGGATTTGTGAGCTCCTCACACAATCCAGCCTGGTTAAACCCAGGATGGATCGTAGACTGGCCAGCCTAAATGTTTCTAACCGGCGAAAATGTTCCATTAGGGGGGTCCACGTTTCGCAAGCATAGAGAAGGGAGGGCATGACTGTGGCCGAGAAAACCTGAAGCTTCGTGTGGAGTGACAGACCAGGTAGCTTCCACACAGCATTACGCAACCAATGAAAAGATAATACCGCTCGACTGATTCGGAATGAGACCTCTGCTGTCAAACGGGAGGCGCTCATGAGTCCACTACCCAGGTATCGGAAGCTCTTCACTCTCTCCACAACCGCCCCATCACCAATTGGGAGTTTTGGGGGTGGAGTGTCCGATGGTACAAAATACCCAGGCAGGTGCTTAGTTTTGGTGGGGCTGATGGAAAAGCCACTTCTCAGTGGCACACTACAGGTTCAGCAGCAGCGCCTCAAACTCCCTCCTCTAAGTGAGCAGCAATCACCATATAATCAACATACGTAACATGGTTGACCAATAGGGAGCCATCCCTTGACCGCACCCGGGCATCCATTAGCCATTGTATCTGTACCAGATGGAAATTCCTCCGATACAGCAATCGAAGGATTCACGACCTACGTGGTCAAAATATGTTAAATAATGTGGGAGCCAGAGGACGTCCCTGTCGCACCTCAAGGTGAACAGGGATATGGCTCCGGCTCCCGGCCACGTAGTTTTACCTGGGCGCGCTCACCATCATGAAGGTCCTTAATGATCGTGAGCAGGAGTCAGGGACTCCGAAAGCATGAAGAACAACCCAGAGCCCAGGCCTACTGATGGTATCATAGGCCTTGACCAGGTCAATAAAGCAGATATGTAGATCCTGTTGGAATTCCCTACAACTCTGCTGTAGCAGACGGACAGAAAATTTGGCATCTGTGCAGGACCGCCCTTTCCTGAATCCACATTGGGGCTCCACAAGCCTCTCCTCAGTGTGCCTGGCAAGGCGATGTTGAATAATCCTTGCCAGGACCTTTCCCGGCACACTGAGGAGTTAGATGCCCCTGTAGTTGTTACAGTTTGTGCGGTCCCCCTTCTTAAAGAGGGGGACCACCAGGGCATCCTTCCAATCCTGCGGAACCCGTCCAGTGGTCCAGACTGTTGTTATGATGTCATATAGGGCAGTCTGTGCACAAACGCCACCCTCCCTCAGCATTCGCTTGGGAGATCATCTTTGCCCGGTGCCTTTCCTGGTCTCAAACTTTGGATCGCCTTTAGTACTTTAACAGATGGCACCTCAACCAGCCACTCACAGGGGGTGACTTCCTCCAATATTTGAGGCACCGCAGCCTCGACAGGGTCATCCCCACTTTGCCCCATGATGTTTTCCAGGCTGAGGGATTTCCCCTCCCCCAGGACCTCACATAAATGCTCAGCAAATCTGCAAACCTGTTCCTGGGGGTCAGAGATCAGATCACAGTTCTTTCCCCTAATGATGGTAATAGGTATGGTGCTGCAAGTTACTTTTTAGATGGAATTAAAGAGCGATTTGTGATCGCGGGCCGCCAAGGCAGATTCCATCTCCTCAGCAACCCGCAACCACTACCCATCCTTGCAGCGCCTCACGGCTCTCTGAACCTCCGAGCGAAGGCTGTGGCAAGCCTCCTCATTTTCTTGGTTCTTTCGGTAAAGTCACGTAGAAGGGAAGTAATAAAATAATAAAAATAAAACAATAAAATAAAATAATTCTCACGACGTTTTATTTTTATTATTTTATTACTTCCCTTCTACGTGACTTTACCGAAAGAACCAAGAAGATGAATCCCTGCAGTCACGAAAGCTTTAAATCGAAATTTAAGCCTCCTCATTCTCTGACGTGGGATGCTGTAGATGATGAGAGTGGGCCTGTCGCTTTTTCTCAGCCAGCCTAAACACCACCTCTTGTCAGCCAGGTTCTCTGGGGCGGTCTGGACCGTGTAACCAATACAACCATCGCAGCTGCATAAGCCAGTCCTAAACCTCACCCATTTCGCCTCGAAATCAGGAGTGGCGGACGATGCCAGTTCCCAGCTAGAATCGATGATGAAATTCTCGCTTGCAACTTTTATCAGCTCGCTGAGATCATGCCACTATGGGTTTGAATGGGGTCCTGGGTGTACACCCACCACCGGAGTGGAAGAATGGCAGACGCATTTTACAGATGACAGGTCGATAGTGAGTGGGCAGATAAGCTCCACGGTAGGTCCTGGTGTCAAGGACATGGGCCCGCATCTGCCGTTCTGTCACCATGTAGTCCAGCAGATGTTCTTGCTTGGATCCGGCATGCATCCATGATGGTGTGTGGATGCGCTGATGCCGGAACAGCGTGTTGGTAATTAAAAGCCCATGGGCTGCACAAAAATCTAGCAGCCTCCTACTATTGTTATTGAGCTGATCTGGCCCTTGCATTCCAATCACTCCAGACCAGGTACCAGCATCATGACCAACTCGGGCATTAAAGTCACCCAACACGATGGGTCTATCCCGAGGGGCCACTTTAGCTAGCACCTGTGACAGGAGGTCATAGAAGGCATCGTGGACTCATCGGCCTTGCCTGTATCCCTCCATGGATGTTCGTCTTCGGTGGGGACATAAGTAACCACGACCACCACTCCTCGCCTCTGTTTGATGGGAAGACGAGCCCAAACTAGACTGGGGCTTACAGCTTTCCACACTTCACCGCTACGCTCCCTTCATTCTTCTGTTCAGAAGAAGAGCCCCTTCATTTTGTTTGGCAGTCTCCTGCCCCGAGTAGAGGACCGTCCATCCCTCATGGTGGCAGGAGCCAGAGCCGGTCCACCGGACCTCCTGGATACCAGAGATCCAGGCGGTACCGGTCCAGCTCCCGGCAGAGGAGTGGCAGCCTCTCCTCCGCAGTGGGCGTTTGAACATTCCACGTGGCCACCTGCAGTGGTTTTTTGCCGTTTCTGGAGGAACCCCGAGGGTAAGCATTTAATCTCCTGGCTCCGCCAAATGAGGTTTGGCCAGGAGGCGTCATGGACGCCTGTCCCCCTGGGGCCTCCAGCACAAGCTTAATTATATTTTTATTCCGTGATATCGTGATTTGAAGGTGGAGGGGTTACCAGCCCTCGCACCCGTCCAAAGCCCCCATTTGGCTGCTGCGGTGGCTACAAACGCCATGAGGGGAGTGGCCAATCTAAATTGTCCCTCCCCCCACGGCATTGCTCACCACAGCGTTTCCATCCGGCACCAACAAGGGGGGTTGTTTTGCCGGACTACCGCTCCTCACACACACACTCACAATCACATATACAGATGCACGTACTCCACCAGCACCACCATCATCGGCACAATCATCAATATCTTCAATAGCTACACATCAACACCTACCCCATCATCACCTGCACCACCACCACTACCACCCATCAATAAAATCATCAGCATTCTATGCGTCTCCCCGTATCTCCTCCGTGTCTCTATCCCTCCCCATGTCTCTCTCTGCCTCTCTCTGTCTCTCTCCCCATGTCCCTCTCGCATGTCCACGTGTCCCCTTGTGTCTCTTTCCCCTTTCTCCCCTTGTCTCTCTCCCCGTGTACCTGTGTTGTCGTGTCTCTCTCCCCGTGTCTCTCTCCCCGTGTCTCTCTCCCCGTGTCTCTCTCCCCGTGTCTCTCTCCCCGTGCCTCTCTCCCCGTGCCTCTCTCCCCGTGCCTCTCTCCCAGTGTACTCTCTCCCCGTGTCTCTCTCCCCGTGTCTCTCTCCCCGTGTCTCTCTCCCGTGTCTCACTCCGCGCGTCTCACTCCGCGCGTCTCACTCCCCGCGTCTCCCTCCCCGCGTCTCCCTCCCCGCGTCTCCCTCCCCGCGTCTCCCTCCCCGCGTCTCTCTCCCCGCGTCTCTCTCCCCGCGTCTCTCCCCCCACCTGTGGGAGCCGGCCGTATTTGGCTGCGTTGCCCGTCCCGTGTCTCTGCCGCAACAGCTCCACCAGGGGGATGGCGAAGGCCAGCGTCTTGCCGGTTCCCGTTCGGGCTTGGGCCACCAGGTCCCAGCCGGCCATGATGGGCTCCAGGGAGAGGCACTGCACAGGGAACAGATACGACACCCCACGGCCTGTACACACAGAGAGTGCGGGTGGTGGGAGGAGAGGACACAGGGTGAGTGGGTGGGTAGGTGAGTGAGTGGGTGAGTAGGTTGGTAAGTGGGTGAGTGGGTGGGTAGGTGAGTGGGTGAGTGCGTGGGTGCACGTGGGTGAGTGTGTGGGGAGTGGTAGTGTGGTGGTTAGCGTGCTGTGGTACGAACCCCGTGGTCCGAGTTCGATTCCCACTCACGGCCAACACCGGTGACGATTATCTGAACCGGTCCTCAAATGAGTACCTGGTGTGGTGTGTAAACATCGCCACTAGGGAGACCCCTCGTGCGCTGCACCGGCCTTCATAGGCGTTTGCTAACAGCACTTGCCCCAACAGTCTGTTAAGGCTATGGGGGAAACTTTGTCTTTGAGTGTGTGTGAGCATGTGGGTGAGTTACCACGCAGGAGGGTGATGGTTTTATCAGAGATGTTGAAGTTGGAGAACGCTCCGGCAATCTGCTCCTCGGAGAGAACCTACAGAGAGAGAGTCGCACATGGAAGAGAGAGGAGGAGAGAGGGAGTGAGTGAGTGAGTGAGAGGGAGAGAGAGAGGGGGAAAGAAAGTGCCGTGTTAGAATTGTCCAACTCCTCCGCACTGAACCTGACGCACAAATCGGAGGGGTCCCAACGTAGCGGACCCAGGCTTCACCTCCAATCTCAACGTGTACTTGCACAGCGATCTGTCCCATTCCCTGCTGAACATCAGGGTCCCACACGACCTCCGTGCTGGTCACGTGGGTTGAGGGGAGGAAGAGGAAGGGGTGGAGGAGGAGGAGGAGTGAAAGTGTAGGAGGGGGTGGAGGAGGAGGTGGAGGAGGAGGGGGTCTAGGAGGAGGGGGTGGAGCAGGAGGAATGAAAGTGGAGGAGGGGGTGGAGGAGGAGGAGGAGTGAAAGTGAAGGAGGGGGTGGAGGATGAGGAGGAGTTGGTGCAGGCCTCACCTCTGCATTGCCTCCCCCCTCCACCTCTTCGCCGGAGAGCGAGGAGGTGGTGGAGGAGATGGAGGCGGCGGAGAGGGGGGCCTCCTCTCCCTTAGCGCTCGCGGGGGAAGGAGGGGAGGTGGGAGGGAGCTTCCGTTTCTTGGATGAGGATTTGGGTTTCTTCGGCTCCTCCTCAACCTCCTCCTCCACAACCTGGGCAGCAACAGCAGCGTCACCATCATTAGAGATTCAACATGGTAGCCTCAACAGACTGTTACGGCAAGTGCCGTGAGCGAGCACCCAAACTAAAAGATTTTAAATAAAAATGTATTTTACCAGGTGTAAGGACCCCCACTCAGCTGTGTAGATATTTTTACTACGCGCTTTTATTGAACTCACTCTGTCTGTTGTATCCTCAACTCTGTCTGTTGTCGTATCCTCAAATCTTGTAACTCAATTTTAACCTACTTCCCAATGTAGTATCACTGCAAACTTGGTATACGTATGTCATACTGATGACAATACTATATTCTATCATAAAAAATATATTTTTTAAGCAATCTTTTTGATATCTTATGTTTCGGCTTGGGTCTAATTGTCCACGGTCAACTGACGTTGCCTGTAAATCACCACGGTTCCCTTACGTTATGGCAAGCTTCGGGCCACTTGGAGTCGTGGAGTTCTGCCATTACTCGTACGGTACATTTCATTAAAGCGTGTTTTAAAAAAAGTATTTTTAAATATTACTTATTTATTTCAGAAGCGACCACCCTGGCTATCACAAATGATAGCAGCGCAATGAAGTGGTTCATCATCGTGTGGAAATTTATAGCAGCAGCGAAATACTCTGAAACACGTGCGCTGTGCCAGCCTTCATTCGGTGGCTGGCTAGGAGATGTTATCTCCCTCGCCTGGTAAGTAATCTCGACCCCGACACCTGTATATTTGGAGTTTGCATGTTCGCCCCTTGATCACGTGGATTTTTCTCCGGGTCCTCCGGTTTTTCCCTCCACGTTTAGAATCAACATCGTGCGTTTAAGAGCATTTTGCTGCTATACATTTCCACGTGATGATGATGAAAAGCCGCTCCGTTGAGCAAGCATTTTTGATAGCCAGGTCGCTTCTGAAACAATAGCTGCATAGCCCAGTGGGGCCTTACTTGGTAAAATAAAATAGTTGATAGTCGTTTAGTTTAGTTTTTAATGACGCATTTATATTTATGCGATCTGACCTAAAAGAAAAACGTCATTATGCTAAGACAGATTCAAGTAATAACGTGAGTGCCTCCGATTGCCTGGTCACTAGATGCGGAGCGTTTCCACAGTCTGGGAGCTGTGCTGGCAACAAATATCTACAACTAAACTATTTTTTATTTTGCCAAGTGTAAGTCCCCACTGTGCTGTGTAGCTCTATTTCAGAAGTGACCCTGGCCACCACAAGTGATAGGTCAATCAAGTGGCAGATATCAGCTCACGTGGAAATGTATAGCAGCAAATACTCTGAACACGTTTAAATTTTTACTCCTTTGAATCACTTTTCTGAAGATATTTATTTTTTATGGTCTTCATTTTTTGTTCCCAGAGGGTTCATTGATCGCGGGCTACTGAAGCAGTTTCCATCGTCATCATCATCATCGTTGCCACCACCATCACCGCCAGCAAATAACTACCACCATCATCACCACCATCACTACAATCAGCACCATTAATCAGCACCATCAATCAGCACCAGCATCACACTCACACTCATCACCACAATCACCACAATCACCACCGTCGCCACCATCACCTGTGCTTCTTCAATCTCCTCGCTCTTTCTTTTCTTCTTTTTCTTTGGAGACTGTGGGAGGCAGCATACAGTAACATCACCATACAGCCCGTGCTAGGCTAGGTGGATGCATAGACCCAGTTCTCAATGTCTCTTTCTCCCCGTGTCTTTCTCTCTTCGTGTGTCTCTCTCCCCATGTCTCACTTCAAGGACAGTGTATCCTCTTTCTCACCTTTTCCTCCGTCCCCCCACGCGTCTCTCCCCCCGCGCGTCTCTCCCCCCGCGCGTCTCTCCCCCCGCGCGTCTCTCCCCCCGCGCGTCTCTCCCCCCGCGCGTCTCTCCCCCCGCGCGTCTCTCCCCCCGCGCGTCTCTCCCCCCGCGTCTCTCCCCCCCGCGTCTCTTCTGTCTCTCCCTGTATCTCACCTTCTCAGGGACGGTCTGTGTCTCCTCCTCCTCCTCCTGGCGTCTCTCTCTCTTCTTTGTCTTCTTTGCTCTCTTCACCTCCTCCGGTGTTTCCTCCTCCTTCTCCTCTTCCATTGTGGTCTCTGCGTCTCCTCCCTTCTGCCTCCGCCTTTTGTCTCCCTTCACCTTCTTCGGCTCCTAACATCCGGGAACACGGAGCGTCTCGCAACGTCACAATCACAACATTCCGTTGATGCTGCAGGAGGGGTATGATGAGCTGTGAAGCTCCTTTGTGAAAGATGGGTCCAGTCGGGGCACACTGGGTAGTCGCAACGTTACAACAACAAACACGAAAGGAGAACAACACTATGAGACCTCCTTTACCAGTGGCAAAATATAGTAGTATGTTTTTAACCTTTAAACTGGTACAAAACTGACATCTTTATACAAGGCATCATGTTTGCATTTTGACTGCTTGTGTTGCGGTTATTGCAAACATGATGCCTTATATAAAGGTGTCAGTTTTGTACCAGTTTAAAGGGTAAAAACCTACTACTACTAGGAGAGCAACAGTTTAGGAAAGGTAAACAAATCACTTTAAGAAAATATACAAATAAAACGAAAAAAAACGTTTTATCTTAACAGGTAAATCCCACTGAGTTTTGTCTATATATAAATAAAAGGGAAATTTGTGAATGTGTGTGTCTACTCTTTGGTTCTTTCGGTAAAGTGACGTATAAAGATAAAATAATAAATTAAGTACTAGCATACGACGTTTCGATTGCAACACAAGCAATCATCATCAGGTATAAATGAAATAGAAACACAAATCTAGTATACTTATAAATGTAATGTAATACAACAGAGAGTCGGATAACATAACAGTCAACACCCTACCTGGTTGATTACGTTCTTCCTGAGAATGCTAAATTTGAGAGAGAGATAAAACACAGAACCTGAGACATATAGACAGACATATAAGTAGAGACAGATATCACAGAGATACATAGACAGAGAGACTACATAATTTATTATTTTCTCTTTATACGTGACTTTACCGAAAGAACCAAAGAGTAATTCCTGCAGTCACGAAAGCTCCAAATTAAGTATGAATGTGTGTGTCTGTTCGAAATGTTTAGCATACTTCCCAACATTCTACAAACTTGAAATTTGGCATGTGGGTAGCTCCCATACTGTACACAATGTAAAAAGTATAAGAACAGACTTTTGTATTTTGGGGGGGGGGTGGAATGACCATGAAGTGTGCGGCATCAACCCGCATACAGGACAGGCGAGAATCGATATCTGGTGAGCGTTTGTGGTATCGATTAAACGGGAATAGGCCGATTCTTAGGAAATCTACAACCTTCCGATTCCTTTGCTCGATTTAAAGAATCAATTCTTGGCGCGCGAGCGTAATTTTTTTCCCACCGCGCGTTGTTTTATTTTATTTTAATCAGGTAATGATCAAAGTTTAATTTTCATTTATCATTAAATTGCTTTAAAAATATATAATTATATGAATTATAAACAATAGGGTTATTCTTCTTCTTGGTTCTTTCGGTAAAGTCACGTAGAAGGGAAATAATAAAATAATAAAAATAAAACATAATATTATGTTTTATTTAATATTATGTTTTATTTTTATTACTTTATTATTTCCCTTCTACGTGACTTTACCGAAAGAACCAAGAAGATGAATCCCTGCAGTCACGAAAGCTTTACATCGAAATTTAATAGGGTTATTGTATGCAAACTTTACAAGTAGCACGTTAAACGTTTCCCCCAAGTAACATGGCTAAACGGTACAATGCCAATGGGTCTTTAATGTTAAAATTTATTTTGGTAAATTATTATTGCAAGTACTTTTAATTCTTACCTATAAAAGTATTTTTTTGTCTGTGTCTCTCCGTCTGTCGGTCTGTGTACGCAACTTGCGACGGTTTTAACTCACAAACTGGGGTTTGCATTTCTAACTTTAAAGTAGTTAAATTGATAATTTAGTACTATTAATGATTATATTACTACGCTGAGCGCACGCCAAAGCACACATCTTCGCATGCACGAAACGTCTTGGTTCCCATAGCAACACACACGCGAGATCGGTGTGGGCGGGGAAACATTATCATTCGCTTTAATGCAAAAAAATATCTATTTTAAAAAACTTTTTGAAAAACACGCTTTTTTAAACATGACTGTACTAGTAATGGAAGAACTCCACGACTCCAGGAAGTGGCCCAGAAGCTTGCCATAACGTAAGGGACCGTGGGCAATTACAGCCAACGTCAGTTGACCGTGGACAATTAAGACCCAAGCCGAAACATTACATATAAAAAAGAATGTTGAAAAAGATTTAATTTTTATGATAGAATATAGTATTGTCATCAGTATGACATAAGTATACCAAGTTTGCAGTCGATACCACATTGGGAAGTGGGTTAAAATTGAGTTACGAGATTTGAGGATACAACAACAGACAGCAACTTCTTGGTTCTTTCGGTAAAGTCACGTAGAAGGGAAATAATAAAATAATAAGATTTAAACATAATAAAATAATTTAATAAAATAATATTTTCATTATTTTATTATTTCCCTTCTACGTGACTTTACCGAAAGAACCAAGAAGATGAATCCCTGCAGTCACGAAAGCTTTAAATCGAAACAGACAGCAAGTTAAATAAAAGCGTGTAAAAAAAGACAACGCTGAGGTAATTCTTCAAAGTGTGATGTCCTCTTCTCCCCCTCCCACCCCAATGTGTGCAGTTACTACTATAGTCGGTATATACTGCTGCAGAGTCGGTAGATACTACTATAGAGTCAGCAGATACTACTATGGAGTTAGTAGTTCTACTAATCAGTAGATACTACTATTGAGTCAATAGATATCACTATAGATTGAGTAGGTACTACTATAGCCATTAGATACCACTGCAGTCAGTAGTTATTACTGTAGAGTCAGATACTACTATATAGTCACTAGATACAACTCACTCTATTGTATGTAGGGTGTTTATGTATATATGTCTACGCGGGGGTAAAAATATTTTTTAAGGGTGGCGGGGGGGGGTCGACGATTTTCGGGAAACCTTTTAGATCAACTATTTACCCCCCACTTTCTATAACTTTTTTGACTTGTAATTTTGTTGACGGACAAATGGACAGATAAACCGCACGCCGGGGGTTCACAATAGCTTAGTATTTGTGTATGTATATGTTATGTTTTTAAGTTTTGAAATATATTTTCCCCCGGGCAACACCGGGTACTTCCCGCTAGTCTATATATAAAAGGGAAATTTGTGAATGTGTCTGTCTGTTCGAATTGTTTAGCATACTTCCCAACATGCAAACTTGAAACTTGGCATGTGGGTAGCTTCCCTACTGTACACAATGCAAAAAGTATAAAAATAGACTTTTGTATTTTGGGGGGGGGGGGGGGCGCAATAATGGATATATTTTGCGGTGACGTCACATCTGTGATGTCACCCGCATTCAGCAGCGTTACGCAGTGTGCCTGCTGACGTCACGCATCCCCCCCCCTACTCTCCGCGTAGGCCGTCTAATAATCCAAGAAAGGAATCCAAGTCTCGGGCAACGCCGGGTACTTCCCGCTAGTAGCTTACATATCAGAAGTGACCTGGCTATCACACAAGACAGTTCAACGAAGTGGCTGATCACCACGTGGAAATTCATAGCAGCAACAAAATTATCGAAATAAGTTTAAAATTTTCAAGTTTCATTTATTAGGTAAAGCCCTGTGAGCCATGCGGCTCTTGAGTCGGGTGCAACCGCAACAAACAAAATATGAACAGAGAACATCTTAAAGCGACGACGCGCAACAGAAACATCCTGGATAAACCAGCAAATCTTTCAATCTAAACGTCATGTCCATTCTAAATGTAGGGGGACAAACCGGAGGACCTGGAGAGAAAAATCCACAAGACCACGGAGAGAGAGAGATGCAGACTCCACAATATACAGCAGCAGGCATTGTCAGGGTTGGGATAGAACCCATGACCTCCTGCATACCAGACGAGGTAGTTGCAATTATAATAATTAAAATGTGTAATGCGCATTCCATCCTAGAATTGCAATGAGCAATGCATGGAAAGCAGGAAATAAAAACAGAACCAGGGCAACCGACCAAACTAAAGAGGGAAGGCCACTCTAAAGAGATGGGTTTTCAAAGCAGACTTAAATATCTCTACCGACTCTTGATTTTCTGATCTGAAGTGGCAAGGCGTTCCATAGCTTGTGGGTGGTGGCACGCTAGCAAAAGCACCAATCGCCAAAAGAGCACAACCCTAGACCTGGGAGTGCTGAGCAGTTGGGGATCAAAAGATCTTAATGACCTCGATGGAATATATAAATGTATTAGTTCCTGCAAGTAATGTGGGGTGAGCCCTTAAAAAGCCTCATAGGTTAATAGCAGCATCTTAAAATCCACTTGCAATTTGACTGGTAGCCAATGAAAGGATATGAGCACTAGTGTAATGTGCTCACAGAATAGTGTATGTGATGTAAGCACTCGAGCGGCTGCATTCTGAACAAGCTGGGGTCTACACTATGGGAACCTCATTTGCCAGTAAAAATATGATAATTGGTTTTTTTACCCTTCTATCTGGCAACAAAACTGACACCTTTTTAGAAGGAGTCATGTTTGCATAGACCGCAATACCTACAGTCATAATACAAACAAAAGAACATAACTCTGATAATGTGCACTGTCCTTGAAGTTGATTGGTCCACACCCGAGACAGCTTTCCTTAGAGCCTAGTCTCACATGGGTTGGACCAGATGACGCCAAAAGGCGCACAACTCAAAGACAATGCACCATCAGAGTATGAGAGCTCGGGGCAAGCATCTACACTATGGGAACCTCATTTGCCAGTAAAAATATGATAATTGTTTTTTTACCCTTCCATCTGGCAACAAAACTGACACCTTTTTACAAGGAGTCATGTTTGCATAGACCACTTCAGATCAGAAAATCAAGAGTCGGTGGAGATATTTAAGTCTGCTTTGAAAACCCATCATGATTATCAGAGTTATGTTCTTTTGTTTGTATTATGACTGCAGGTATTGCGGTCTATGCAAACATGACTCCTTGTAAAAAGGTGTCAGTTTTGTTGCCAGATAGAAGGGTAAAAAACCAATTATCAAGCTGGGGTCTGCCCAGTACTTTGCTCGGTATCCCAACCAGTAAAGTGTTGCAGTAGCCCAGTCAGGATAACGCAAAAGCATGGACCAGTCTCTCCAAGTCAGCAGGTGACAGGAAGTAATGTATTCTGGCAGAAGTGATGCATTCTGGCAATATTTCTTAGGTGGAAAAAGGACATTTTAACCACCTTGTGCCTCTGTTCAAAAAATTACCTTTAAGGTTTCTGACCTCCTGTGTCGGACTGACACTGTGATCATCATTCAACAAACGAGATGAACCAATTTAAGAAAGATGCAGAGGGGAGCTGATGAATATGGCTTCGGTCATCTCCTAGCTACCGTGGTGACGATGAGAGATGCAGACTCCAAATATACAGTAGCAGGCATGGTCAGGGTTGGGATCGAACCCACAACCTCCTGCATACCAGGCGAGGGAGTTAACGTCTCATAGCCATGGTGGTGATGAGAGAGAGACAAACTCCAAATATACAGCAGCAGGCATGGTCAGGGTTGGGAGCGAACCCACGACCTCCTGCATATCTGGCGAGGTAGTTAATATATCATAGCCACCGTGGTGATGAGAGACGCAAACTCAAAATATACAGCAGCAGGCATCGTCAGGGTCGGGATCGAACCCACGACTTCCTGCATACCAGGCGAGGTAGTTAACATCTAATCGCCACCGAGCTCTGCCGTCCTATGCATGTACGTAAGGCTGCGCCTTGGCGGGGAACACCGTGGAGTAAGGACACAAATAACTACAACCCCACCACTATCCCCGCTACCCACCATGCAGCTGGAGATGGGGATTCAGTGCACGGGGAAAATCCACGCATGACCCACCAACCCTGGCCGCCCTCACTGGTGCATCGTCATCATCGTCGACGTCATTATGCAGCAGCGCCTTTGGCTCAGCACAGAAAAAAACTCCAATCGGTGGGCTCAGGGTGCCTTCGACTTTCATATGGAGGGCGGCGGGGGGGGTCCCACTCAAAACTTGGTTGGAGCCAACGCTGAAATCAATCGCCCGCGCGCACACAAAGATAGCGGCGGAGAGTACGCAGGTGTAGCCTCTAACCCCCAGGCTGTCGGGGCCAAGTGCTGTCCGTACTCAGTGGTACACGAGGGTGTGTGTAGGCTGTGTGTGTGTAGGGGGTGTATGTGTAGGGGGTGTGTGTGTGTGTCGGGGGTGTGTGTGTAGGGGGTGTGTGTGTGTGTGTAGGGGGTGTGTGTGTGTCGGGTGTGTGTGTAGTGTGTGTGTAGGGGGTGTGTGTGTGTAGGGGGTGTGTGTGTGTCGGGTGTGTGTGTGTCGGGTGTGTGTGTAGTGTGTGTGTAGGGGGTGTGTGTGTCGGGGGTGTGTGCGTTGTGTGTGGGCCCCGGCACCAACGTCAGGCCCGGCCACCTTTGTCTCCCCCAGACAGCGATGTCAATACACAGCAGACACACCCACACACCGCACCAGGCGCTCATTTGAGACAGTCGACCGAGCGCAGCCGTGCAGCAGCAGCAGCCCCCCTACAGGCGGGTGTTGGGGGCGCTAGGACAGTACGGGGGGGCGAGTACAGTGCATGGGGGACCCACACACAGTGCAAATAAGCTCTAGTACAGTACAAGGGGGGGTTCTAGTACAGTACAAGGGGGGGTTCTAGTACAGTACAAGGGAGGGCTCTTGTACAGTACTAGGGAGTTCTAGTACAGTACAAGGGGGGCTCTTGTGCAGTACTAGGAAGTTCTAGTACAGTACAGGGGAGGGGCTCTAGTACAGTACAAGGGGGGACTCTAGTACAGTACAAGGGGGGGGCTCTAGTACAGTACAAGGGGGGGGGCTCTAGTACAGTACAAGGGGGGGGTTCTAGTACAGTACAAGGGGGAGGGAGGAGGCTCTAGTACAGTCCAGGGGGCTGCAGTAGAGGACACGAGACGCGAGGTCTGTGCGGGCCCGGCACTCTCCTAGCGCAGTGCAGGCCTCAGGCCCAGCGCCGCTCACCGTCGTGGGCGCCGCTGTGGTCTCCTCCAGCTCGGCGAGGATCTTCCCGGGCATCGCTGCTGGCTGCTGGTTGCTTGCGGCTGTTGCTTGGCTACTTGCGGCTGTAGTTTGGCTGCTGTCTGGCTGTTGTCTGGCTGTTGTTTGGCTCCGGCTGTGGGGGCGGCCGCCTTCTTTGTTGCTGGCCGCGTGGTAAAGGACCGAACGTGACGTCAGCGCGTACGGTCGTTGACGTCATCACGCACGGCGATTGCGGAGGATTTGGAGTGACGTCATGACGTGCAACGTTAAAGGGGTCTGCAAGGGGGGGATGTGACGTAACGACGTACGGATTATGTAACGGGAAAACATGCGAGAGGCGTCGGGATGGGCTGCGTAAAAAACAAGAACGACGTGGAAGCGGTGACGTCATGACGCACGACGTAAGAGAGGCAGGGGATGTGACGTCATGACGCACATTATAAATAAAAGTTAGTTGAAAGGTCTGACGTCATGACGTACCGGGGTGGTTGGACTCTTATGCTTTATTAATTTACCCGGCAGCATAACAAAAGGTGGCTTCATATTCTTAGGTTTTTTTCGGTAAAGTCACGTAGGTAAAAAATTAAAATTAATAAAAGTAAAATTAAAATTAAAAAGGTGGCTTATCTACTTCCACCATCTACATTACAAAGCCTCAGTTTGAAATACTCTGAGGTTTTTTCGGTAAAGTCACGTAGTTAAAAATAAAAATAAATAATAATGAAATAATAAATCACGACGTTTCGGAGGCAACACAAGTCTCCGTCATCACGTGGGACCGTCACAGCTAAAATTTACTGTATCAAGTGAGGCAAAATTCCAAGAGACGAGCTCTTAAATACAAGTTAAGGGGGAGGGGAGGAGGGGCTTATCTGAATGTGGTAGCCAATGAATAGGACGTGTTGGAGGTGGGGTGGGCGGGGCTAAAAGAGAACAATCGGTGTACCTCGACTTCGAGTTGTAACCGGTGTTGGCTGACAATCGAAACACAAAAAAGGCAGCGCTGTTAAACGCTGGGGATGTCAACACTCGGTAAAGTAGAATAGTACCTGTCAAATAAGATGGTACAAATATGCGTAGTTAAATCTTTTTTAAATGGTTAATAACATCTTTCCAATGTCAGACGCTGTCTTTCCGACAGACCTGTTCTTCACATGAGGACGGCTGCTGAAGATAGATGCAGATCAACAACTAACTGTTCTTCACCTGAGGATGGCTGCTTGCGTTGTGGCCGAAACGTCGTGAGAATTGTATTTTTTAATGTTTTATTTTTATTATTTTATCATTTCCCTTCTACGTGACTTTACCGAAAGAACCAAGAAGATGAATCCTTGCAGTCACGAAAGCTTTAAATCGAAATCTTTCCAATGATTACTCAGTTTGTACCCATCATCACGGTTGAAGTTATGTCTGTGTTTGTATATCTGGATGGCTTCGTGTACAAACCTTTGATGGTAGCCAGAAGGTTTGCAGAGCACCTTGGTCTCGGAAAAGGCTCCAATCGTTGTTCGGGGTATACGCAACACTACCTCCCAGCCCACACCCCGCCCCCACACTCACCATGCCCCCTCCCCCCATCCCCCCCCCCGCAACTATATCCGCAGACTACCTGCTGGATCTCTAAGGTTTTTTCGGTAAAGTCACGTAGGGAAAAATAAATAAATAATAAGAATTTATACAAACATTTTAAATAATAAAAATAAAATAATAATTCACGACGTTTCGGAGGCAACACAAGCTTCCTTCATCAGGTGTAAAAAGACACAGCAAAATAACTGTAGTGAAAGTTATTTGTGATGGGACATTACAAATTGTGTGTGTAGGGAAGGTGTGTGTAGGGGGTGTGTTATTACAGTTATTTTGCTGTGCCTTTTTACACCTGATGAAGGAAGCTTATGTTGCCTCCGAAAGGTCGTGATTTATTATTTTATTTCTACTATTATTTCTATTATTTTTTTATTTATATATTTTTTCCTACGTTACTTCACCGAAAAAAACCTAAGAGTATGAATCATTGCAGTCACGAAAGCTTCAAATCTAGAATCTGCTGGATGTCCTCTCTGTTTCAAAGAACAAATTTGACCTAAGGTCTTCGCTCATTTACCAGCTTCACGTCCCATATTGCCGTACAAATACTGGAGGAAGGGCCTTTGCTATTGATGCCCCCAGGGTCTGGAATGATATTGCCAATAACCTGCAACTTGAATCACTACCTGTGAGATCTTCACTCAAAACTGCTCTAGAGGAGTTGTACACCCCTAGCTGCCACTGCAATTCAGTGGCCTAAAATAAAATGTTTCGCTCCGGATGATCGCTGCAAAGTGTGATCTGTGTTTTGATTTAGTGTGCTGATCTTAAAGGTGCATTGAAAAATGTTGATACTCCGACTGATGCTCCTGCTGTTGTGGAGTGACTCATGCAGCCAGCTATGGCTGCAGGGTTTGGTGGTACATTAATTCTAGATTTGAAGCTTTCGTGACTGCAAGGAATCATCTTCTTAGGTTTTTTTTCGGTAAAGTCACGTAGGTAAAACATCAAAATGAATGAAAATAAAATAAAATAAAAAACAAAAATCACGACGTTTCGGAGGCAACACAAGTCTCCGTCATCAGGTGGGACCGTCACAGCCAGATTAGCTGCATCAAGTGAGGCAATGATTCATAATGTAATCCCTTAAAAGCGAGTTGAAGGGGGGAGGAGAGGGAGGGGGGAGCTCATCAGACTATGGTAGCCAATGAATGGAACGTATTCGGAGGGAGGGGGGGCGAGGCCAAAAGGGTGGGCGACGGCGTGGAAGCGATTGTGCGCAAGCGGCTAATTACTGCACACGCCAACACAATGGAGCGATTGTGCGCAAGCGGCCAACTACCGCACACGCCAACACAATGGACAGAGAGGGGGAGGGAAGCTCTAATACACATGATAGACAAAAGAACGAAAATGCCCATGTTTATACCAATGCTGGCTGAACAATGAAGAGAGTACTGTTAAAAAATAACTGGGGATGTTAACACTCGGTAAAGTAAAGTAAAATAGTGCCTGTCAGATAAGATGGTCCAAAAAATTGTAATTAAGTCTTTTTTGCGTGGTTGATAACATCTTTCCAATGATTACTAAGTTTGTACCCATCATCACGGTTGAAATTATGTCTGTGTTTGTATATTTGTATGGCTTCGTGTACAAACCTTTGATGGTAGCCGGGAGGTTTGCAGAGAACCTTGGTCTCGGAAAAGACAATTTCATGAGAGCCCACCGAGTTGTAGCAATGATCGGCAACGGCAGAAGAATCAGTTCTGCCGTGTTTCAGATCTGACTTGTGCTCGCGGACACGATCAGAAACATGACGTTTCGTTTCTCCAATGTAGCAATCACCACAAATGCAACTCAATTTGTAGACTCCAGGATACTGTAAGTCAGGAACGACATCCTTCACAGATGAAATCAGATCACGGATGTTATGCACTGTACTGAATCGGACTTGGATCTTATGTTTGTTTAGAATTTTGGAGATCTTTTTGGTCACGCCAGCTATGTATGGTAACGTGATGGTTTTGGTCGGAGTTTCATGTGGCTGTTTCTGTGTGGTGGGAGAGACAGCTTGGCGGATATTACGGTCAGAGTATCCGTTCATCCTGAGGGCCCGATGTACATGTCTTAATTCACCGGTCAGGTGGTGTTTGTCAGAAATGCCATGGGCTCTGTGGTATAGCGTTTTGATGAGATAATTCTTTTGAGATGGGTGGTGGTGGGAATCCGGTTTCAAGTAGGAATCTGTGTGGGTGGCTTTTCTGTAGACAGAATGTCCCAAGGATCCGTCAGGCCTCCTCCCAAACAGAATATCCAAGAATGGTAGTTTACCGTCTTTCTCCACTTCCATGGTGAATCTGATGGATGGGTGTCTGGAATTGATGTGGTCCAAGAAGTGGTTCAATGCTGGGAGGCCATGTGGCCAGATGACGAAAGTGTCATCCACATACCTCTTCCACAGGGAAGGACGCAGGGTGGATGTCTGGATGGCGTCTGATTCAAACTTTTCCATGAACATGTTGGCTATAACTGGTGACAAAGGGGAGCCCATAGGGGTACCCTCATTCTGTTTGTAGAAGGTGCCATTCCAGGTAAAATAGGTGTTGGTGAGGCAATGCCTCACCAGCGCAGGTGCATCAGAATTCAATCCATGTTGGACTAAGTCCTCAATTATTGTTAGGGTGTCCGGTACTGAGACTTTGGTAAACAAAGATACTACATCAAAGCTGACGAGGATGTCATCAGGAGATAGTACCATGTCCTTAACCATAGAGACTAATTGGGTTGAGTTGAGTACTGCCGAAGAGGTCTTGCCTGTGAAAGGGAGCAGAGTATCTGATAGAAAACGGGCTAGTTTGTACGTAGGAGAGTTTATCGTCGACACAATGGGTCGTAGCGGGGTGCCTTCCTTATGGATTTTGGGAAGACCATAGAGTCTGGGAGGTCTTGCAGCCGATGGTTTTAGAGAGGGACGTTTGCTTGGTTCGATTAGGGAAGTCGAACTCGTGATGATACTGTTGGTTTTCGTCGTTAGGCTTTTAGTGGGATCGTTTTTAATTTTGGAGTAACTCCCATCATTAAGAAGGTCCAGGATTTTGTTGTTGTATGAATCTTTATCCATGATGACCGTGGCATTGCCCTTGTCTGCCGAGAGGATGACTATATCATCTCTCTTTTTTAGGTCCGCGAGTTCAGAGCGTTCGTTTTTGCTGATGTTACTAGTGGGTTTCTTAGCATTCTTAAGAATAGTAGCTATTTCAGCTCTTGCTACATCCGCATGGATGTGTCCTATGCCTCTGAGGGCTACATCAATCTGGGAAATCATATCCTCTACTGGTATATATTTAGGGGTGACGGCGAAATTTAGTCCTTTGGCCAGTACCGTTTTTAGAGTGTCAGAAATTGGGATGTTACTCTGATTAATCACGGTCTTGTTAACATCCAGCTTTGCGATGTGTGGCTCTGGTTTCTTCTTAGATAGGAGGTTAAATTTGGAAATCAGGTTAGCTTTGCATTTGGCTGACATTGAGTCAGCAGAAGCAGAAGTCATGTTATCAACGTGGTTCCAATCAGAAGGTGACATTTTGTGTGTTAACATTAAATGTGTTTGTAAGAGAGTCTTGTCTAAATTATCGAGTTCAGATCGGAGTAACCTTGGTGGTACATGTTGTTTGTCGTTTATTGTGAAAATTCCGTCACAGTTCCTATGATCACTGTTTCATTGCTTTCATGGCTTTATTTTGGTGATTCTCGAAACGTTTTTTTGGTTTGGCCATGTTTGTTTGTTGTAGTACGGAGTAAGACTGATGGCCTTAATCTAAGTTGTCTTGTGGTTGTTGTTGTTTGACTTGCATCCCACTGGGATTTTTGCACACAATGTTGGTGTACGGTGCTTTTTCTGCAATATTTTGCTGTCTTTTCTTGGATTTTCTGTTTGCACTTAGTCACATAGTCACTTTAAGATGTTTTCTTGTTCATGTTTTAGTTTTTTTTTGTTGCGGTTGCACCCGAATCAAGAGCCGAATGGCTCACAGGGCTATACCTAATAAATCAACTTGAACTTGATATAATGACTTGTCACAGCCACCTCTGAGACACACGTAAGCGGTGTGCTTTCGCGAAGTTGTCCCCACCTGAAGAAGGACGCTTGTGTTGCGCCCGAAACGTCGTGATTTAATTTATTTTAATGTTTTACCTACGTGACTTTAACGAAAAAACCAAAGAGTATGAATCCTTGCAGTCACGAAAACTTCGAATCTCGAATTAAGGGAAATTGGCCATTTAAATAGCGCAATGTGCTGACGTCATGACGTACAATACTGAGACGCAACGTGATGGTGACGTCATGCCGCAAATTACTATTCCGTTCCTTGGTCAAGTGATGTCACCGCGTCGTGATTGATGTCACCGCACAAAGGGGGGGGGGGGGGCGGTAACTGCTGCAGTGACGTCATGACGCACTTTGTGAATAGAATATGTAGAGACGTGACGTCATGACGCACGGATTATATCACGGGCAAAACTAAAACGCGTGACGTCAGGACAAACTGCGTAAAATCTTTCGCGACGTGTTGACGTCATGACGCAATCATAACTACAAAGATCCCCCGTGTAGCCTGCATAGACTGTTGGGGGCAAGTGCTGTTATCCAGCACCTATGAATGCCGGCACTGTGGCACACGAGGGGGTGGGTGGTGAGCACCACGCCCAGCCGCCTTTGTCTCCCCAAAGGCGGCCGGGCGGTGTTGGTGGCCGTGAGCGGGAATCGAACTCGGGTCGCTGGGTTCGTAACGCAGCGAGCTAACCGCTACACCACCGCTCACTCACCCACCCACTCACTCATCCACCCACTAAATCATCCACCCACTCACCCACCCACCCAGTAAATCATCCACCCACTCACTCACCCGCCCACCAACTCACCTGCCCACCTACTCACTCACCCACCCACCTACTCACTCACTCACCCACTCACTCACCCACCAACCAAATCATCCACCCACTCACTCACTAAATCATCCACCCACTCACTCACCCACCCACTAAATCATCCACCCACTCACTCACCCGCCCACCAACTCACCTGTCCACCTACTCACTCACCCACCCACCTACTCACTCACTCACCCACCCACTCACTCACCCACCCACCAAATCATCCACCCACTCACTCACCCACCCACCAACTCACCTGCCCACCTACTCACTCACCCACCCACCTACTCACTCACCCACCCACTCACCTGCCCACCTACTCACTCACCCACCTACTCACTCACTCACCCACCCACTAAATCATCCACCCTCACTCACCCACACACCCACTCACCCACCCACCGCGATGGTGGGGAGGAGGCCGTGATGGCGGGGAGGATGCCGTGATACACTCACTCATCATACACTGACTCACTCACACATCATACACTGGGAGTGTCATGCTGCCAGATATGGCTGCAAGTTTTGTCGTACATGTTATGTATATCGTTTATTGTTAAATTTGAATCAAAGTTCCTATGATTACTGTTGTTACATTGTATTTATAGCTTTATTTTGGTGATTTCGAAAACATATGGTTAAGCCATGTTTCTTGCAGAAGTGCGGAGTTGGCCTGATAACTTTAATCTAAATTGTCTTATGGTTCATCATTAGACCTCATTTGCCAGTACCAAAATATAATGATGGGGGTTTTCCCATTTTTTGGGCAACGGAGCTGAAGCCTTTTTGCAAGGATTAGTGTCTGCAATGCATATATTATCAGTGTTTTTTGTTTGCATTTTGACTGCAAGTATTGTGGTTAATGCAGACGTGGATCCTTGTGGAAAGGTTTCAGTTTTGTTGCCGGAAAAAGGGGGAAGAACCCTATTATTATGTCTTATGGTTGTTATTTTTTGACTTGCATCATATTGGGATTTTTTCACACAGCGTTGTAATACAGTGGGTTTTTTTCTGGAAGATTTGCTGGTTTTTCCAGGATGTTTCTGTTGCGCTTCGTCGCTTTAAGATGTTCTCTGTCCATGTTTTGTTTGTTGCGGTTGCACCCGGCTCAAGAGCCGCATGGCTCACAGGGCTACAACCAGAGCCGGCCCTAGACCTTTGGGGGCCCTAAGCAAAATTTGTTTGGAGGCCCATTTCTTTTTATTTATTTATTTTATGTTACTTTTGATGTATGATTTTTTTCACCCACTAGCTAGCAGTGACTCTAGGGGGCCCTCTGCTGGCCACGGGGCCCTTTGCAATTGCAAGGGTCGCTTAGTGGCTTGGCCGGCTCTGGCTACAACTAATAAATGAAACTTGAACCTGAAATCATCCACCCTCACTCAGCCACACACCCAATCACCGATACACCCACTCACCGATCCACCCACTCACCGATCCACCCACTCACCTGTCCACTCACTCACTCACCCACCCAGTCACCCACCCACTCATCTTCTTTCAACTCTTCCTTCCTCTGTCTCCTCCCTTATCTCCTCCTCCTCTATCATCATCACCACCTCATCTCTTCCATCACCACCACCTCTTCCCTATCTTCCTCCTCCACATGATCATCATTACCACCACCTCCTGTTCGTCTCTATACATTTTATTATTTATCCACTTCCACCTCC
This sequence comes from Lampetra fluviatilis, assembly GCF_964198595.1. Classification (NCBI taxonomy): domain Eukaryota; kingdom Metazoa; phylum Chordata; class Hyperoartia; order Petromyzontiformes; family Petromyzontidae; genus Lampetra; species Lampetra fluviatilis. The sequence goes on from NC_136319.1 coordinate 2,934,424, forward strand.
CCCACCACCAAAAAAAAGATCCCCCGTATAGCCTTAACAGACTGTTGGGGCAAGTGCTGTTAGCGAGCACCTATGAAGGCCGAAAGGGTACACGAGGGGGTGGGTGGCCAGCACCACGCCCGACCTCCTTTGTCTCCCCAGTGGCGATGTTTACACACCACACCAGGTACTCATTTGAGGCTGAGTCAACCCAGGAGAGGCCCAGGACTCGTTTAAATAATCGTCACTGGTGTTGGCCGCGAGCGGGAAATGAAATCGGGTCGCCGGGTTCATAGCGCAGTGTAGCGTTAACCGCTACACCACTGCTACACTACCACTACCACCTCTACCACCAACAACAACAACCGCCATTCGCCACTAAGTGGCGGTGACGTCACCACGACGCTTGTGCCAGGCCATGTGCACCTTGAGAATACATGAAGTGTCGAAAGCCCGCTGGCAGGAGGTCAAGGGGCAGACCCAGGTGCCACGGGTCGACTGACTGAGATGACTGAGACGACTGGCTGATGCACCACCTGTGCCCCCTACTGTGCCAACTTGCTGTGCTTTAGCCACCCGACGCTCTGCTCGTTGTTGTGAGCGTCGCTCCTCTACCACCACAACCTCCACCACAACCTTAATACCGCCACCTTTACCACCACCTTTACCACCCCCGCCGCAACCACCGCTTATAACACGAAATGTGATCTCAATCTTCCACCAACCTTCTCGTACCCTGGCCCTCTCATTGTGGCCGATCCCACAGCAAACTCGGAACGTTTCATCGGGACAAATTAAGCCGCGTAAGGCCCACTGAACTATTTAGCTCTATTTGAGAAGTGACCTGGCCACAAATGATAGCTTATCAAGCGGAAATTTCTAACAGCCAAAATACTGTTGACTTAAAACTTTCGTGACTGCAGGAAATCATATTCTTTGGTTCTTTCGGTAAAGTCACGTAGATTGAAAAATAAGAATAAAGTGAATAAATATACTCTGAAGGCACGTTCATAAATGTGGAGGGCAACACCAGAAGACCAAAATAATAATCCAAGTGGCCACAGGGGTGGGGGGGGGGAGACATGCAAAATCCAAATATACAGCGAGCTTCAGGGTCGGGATAGAACCTACGACCTCATGCATCCCAGGCGAGGTGGTTAACATCTTGCCTCCTCTCTCTTCTATGCAGTTACTTGTCCTTTTTCCAGGAGTTTTGAATCTGCAGGAGTAAGGGGGGGGGGGGGGAGAGAATGAAGAGGAGGCGATTAGGGGGCGGCACAAAGCCATTGAACACACGCAGTAGACTCTCGACTATCCATGCTAATGATGGGGAGGATGGCTGTGGAAAAAATTTAAATCGCGGATAATCCAAAAGCAAGCATTTTCCGCTGATCTCTAGAACGAATATGAACGTTCGACCAATTGATGATGCGCGTGTTCAGTGATAACACTTTCCTGATCCTGCCCAGGAGAAGACTCGGCCCACTGTGTGGATGACATTAGGGGTGGGCGGGGTCAGGTGGGGTGGGCGTAAGAGTAGCGGAGAGGTCAGATTTCACTACCAACCTTCATCATTCAATTCCACGGCAGTGGTATCCTGCGCGTCGAAGTCCTGCACATCGACAGTGGTGCTGCCCTGGGCGACGTTGGAGCTGCCCTGGCCGACGTTAGAGCTGCCCTGGGCGACGTTGGAACTGCCCTGGGTGCTGTCGCAGCTGCCCTCGTCGTCACTGGAGCTGCCCGGGGCGACGTTGGAGCCTCCACAGGTCTCTAGTTTTTCAATTGTGAATTCATCAGCATCATCATCAACATCTCTTTATTTGTGTCTCTCTCTCTCTCTCTTGGTCACACAATTCTCCGAACGGCGCTGCAAGGATGAGTAGTGGTCGCGGGTTGCTGAGGATATGGAATCTGCGTCAGTAACTCACGATCGCAAATCGCTCTGTAATTTCAGCAAATAATGTAACTTGCAGCACCACACACCTATTGCCATCTTGAAGGGAAAGAACGGTGATGAGATCTGTGACCTGCAGGAACAGGTTCGCAGGCTTCCTCAGCATTTTGGTGAGATCTTTGGGGAGATGCATGAGGGAATGTATGTATGTATAAGTTGTTTGGAACCGTACGTAGCCAACCGTGATAATCAAAAGGTGTGTAGCTCTGTGTAAAGCTACCTGGTCGATCGTTCAATATGAAGCTCCGGGCCTTCTATCCAGGAGTAATGCCCTCCCTTGTCTATGCTTGCAAAACGTGAACCCCTCTCAAACAACATTTGCGTTGATTTTAAACATTCAGGATGGCCTGCCTATGAACCATCCTGGGTTTAACCAGGCTAGATTACAGTGTGAGGAGCTCGCGGATCCTTGAAAGATCTGGCTACAGTCCCATCATCAGTGAATTCCTCCGGCAGCTGAGGAGGCTGCGTTGTCTGGATTATGTAGCCCGCATGCCCAAGCAGCTTTGAATTGGCTGGATAGAGGGGGCTAAATGAGCACGGCACGGGCTCAAGAAGAGATGACTGATTTGGTAGAGTTGGATATGTAGCTGAGTTGAGTTGCCAATGACTGGTACCAGCAGTGTCAAGATCAGCCTCGGTGGAGGAGGCTCGTGAAGGACAATACTGGGCAGTTGGAGGCAGTCGCCCTCCAACAACAACGAAGGACAGAGGAGCGATTCTCACAACAACGAGTGGAGCACCGTGTGGCTAAAATGTAGCAAGTTGGCACAGAAGGGGGCACAGGTGCTGGATCGGCCATTCATCTCAGTCGGTCAACCCATGGCACCTGGGTCACTTTATGGCGAATGGCGGATATTGATGTATTATTAACTTCTGTCTCACCATACATAGCCAACCATGCTGTTTTCTTCATAACTTTTGTTGTTCTTTGTGCTTTGATGCCATTAGTTTATTTATTTATTATAGTTTTGCTTGGTAGCAAGGTTTTCATTTGCTTGGTAGCGGCTGCATATAGGATTTGGTGCTTATATATATTTAATGTACAGCGTTATGGGATGCTTTTGGTATGAATGACGCTATATCAAATGAAAGTATTCTTTTTAATTGGATGTGCGGGATAAGGACAAGCATATGGGCTGATGTGCGAGTGGGTGAGTGACTTGAGTGTGTCAGTGAGCATGTAAGTGAGCATCTGAGTGATCGTCTAAATCGGTGAACCGATCTTTGTTGATTTCCTTATTTGCGCGCTGATGGAAGACTTTGCATGGCCACTCTGAAACCAGTGCAACCATATCCAATTTAGAGTTGAAACTCCCTCTCTACGTGCGAGAGGGATTCGTCCAGCAGTGAATAAAGCCACCCATGTAACTTACTGCAAGCAGAAATACAGTTGGCACTATTACACAGCAGTAGCTCATGTGCAGCCTCGGGCAGCCCCCAGTGTACCTGCGCAATTGTCTGCTGATAGTAAGGGGGCGATGATTGCTGCCGTGTGGCTCAACCTTAGAGGCACTGTAATACGATAAAACGACTGAAATAAAAGCGGCGCCTAACTAATCAAATAAAGGGAAATGAGGGGGGGGGGGCGTGCCACTTGACCATGACGTGACCGGCTCGTTCAAGGAAAGAATCGTTTGCATTGATTACATGTTATTGATTCTGCTCATTGATTTGCCCACGGAATTTGAAAAATGTAAATGAAAATGTATTATTTCATTTTTGTATATTTACCATCATTAAGTAGGTTCTGAATTTTGCTATTGTATGCGGTTTTGTCCATGATGACTGTGGCATTGCCCTTGTCGACTGAGAGGATGACGATGTCATCTCACTTTTTTGAATTGAGAAAGCTCAAAGCGCGCACCCTTACTGATGTTGCTGATAGGTGTCTTAGCGTTTTTGAGGATTGCAGCGATTTTCAATCTTGCCTTGTCTGCAGTAATGTGTCCCAACCCATTAAGGGCTACATCGACCTCGACAATCATAGCATCAACTGGGCCGTGTTTAGGGGTGACTGCAAAATTCAACCCTTTAGCTAGAACCGATTTTAGGCTGTCGGAAAGATACGTTCTTAAAGCCATCCATATATACATACATAGACACAATTTCAACCGAGAAGATGGGTACAAACTCAGCAATCACTGGAAGGACATTATCAACCAGTTTAAGTCATAACTGGCTGTAATGCTAACATTTTAGACCTGGCAGCCCTTTAATTGGTGGAAGCCCACCATCGGGACCATCACTGCCCACTACCACCATCACCACTAGCAGTTCCCTTTATTGGTGGAAGCTCACCACCAGTGCCGCCGTGGCCCTTTACGAGTACCATCACCTCTGGCAGCAACCTCCACTGTCAACAGTGTGAGTTTGTAAAGCGAGGTGCAATGATTACTTGGCAGCCCTTCAATTGGTGGAAACCGACCACCAGCGCCATCGTTGCACTCTACGAGTGCCATCACGTACGTCAACATTAGCTGCCTCGCCCATACCGCTGACACTTGGGCTACGCCCATTTCAAACCTTTATAAACAGTTTGCCTTTAGAGGCTAACCCCCTTTTCCTGAAGACGACCGCTTGTGTTGCTATTGAAACGTCGTAGTTTTTTGTTATTTTATTTGAACATATCTACGTGACTTTACCGAAAGACCCAAAGAATATACTTTTTTGTTATAGCAAATCAACATAGCAGTCTGATCTAGTGTTAGAACAGTCTCGTCTATTGTTAAAATAGACTGACAATGAAACCTTATTTTTGCTCTATTAATGGCGGTTTTTAAGTTAAAATAAAAGCAGACATTTTCAAGATGTCGGCCCCCAGTTAACAGCGCAGAATCAATGCTTTGGATCGGCGAAGGCATGCCCACTTCCAAGTGTCCAGAATTATGTCATGTCAGCTTCTATCGCATTACAGCGCACCCCAGTGGCAGCCTTCTAAGGACGATCCATGTTAAGTCACGGAGAGTGGGAGAGTGGGAGGGCAGAGTGGTGGCCATACCGATATCCTCCCAATTCACGTAGAGCACGACGGCCAAGATAATCGCCAGCACCACACCCAAGGTCCCTCCAATCGCTCCCGCGATAATTCCTTCAAAGATTGGAAGTGGATGAGGGTATAAGGAGTTGGAGGGAGGAGGTGAGGGAGGAGGAGGTGGAGGGAGGAGGTCGAGGAGGTGGATGAGGGTATAAGGAGGAGGAGGGAGGAGGTGAGAGAGGAGGGGGTGTAGGGAGGAAGTGGGGGAAGGGAGAGGAGAAACACAATATTAATAGTTCTAATCCTTAATTGGTCATTTTTTCACTGATAGCTATCTGCTTCATCACTCTTCTTGATTTTTTTTTGCAATTCTGGTGACAACCCACGTCCCTCCTGGTCTCTCTTTATTTCTCACCTGGTCACACGAAATTAGCCAGACTCACCCACCACTCACCAGGCTTGACTGTGTTTTCGCTTGTGCAGTTCACCAATCTCTCTGCACAGCCACTGAGCCTGGAAATGCTCTCGCACTCTGGAACCACAGACACAGTTCACACAGTTATCTGCGTGTCCTGAGGAAGGGCCATTGCCTCAAATGTCGCCGATTAAATTTTAAAAGCCGCAAACACCACTCATCCTTGCAGTGCGGCACGGCTCTCGGAATTTCTGAGCGAAACCTGCCGTTAGCCTCGACATTCTCTGAGGCTAACGATGCTGTAGATGGTGGGAGTGGGCCTGTCGCTTTTTCTCAGTTCGCCAGAACACCTCTTTGGTCAGCCAGGGTCTCTGGGGAGGTTTGGAGCGCGTACCCAATGCAGCCATTGCAGCTGCATGAGCAACAATCCTGAACCTCACCCATTTCCTTTCGGCATCAGCAGTAAGGAGGGATACGATGCCAACCCCAGCTGCTAGCGATGTTGATATTTGTACAAATTTCATCAGCAGTAAGCCGCTACCAGGCCAATGGGGGTTCTAATGGAGTCCTAGGTGGACACCCACCACCACAGTGTCAAGGACATGAGCCCAAGGGGTTTCCTCCAGAAATGAGGTTTGGCCAGTAGATGTCATTGACGTCTGTCCCCCCGGGGCCTCCGGCAAATGCTTGGTTTTGATCTTTTCTCAGTGGTTATTGGTGACGGTGCTTAAGGCACAGTAGTTACCACCCCAATGCACTCACTAATCTTAATAGACACAACAAAGACGAAGGCAAAGATCTCCCATATAGCCTTGAACAGACTGTTGGGGCAAGTGCTGTTCGCGAGTAGCACGAAGCGGTGGGTGGCCAACACCACGCCCGGCCGCCTTTGTCTCCCCAGAGACGATGTTTACCCACTGCACCAGGTACTCATTTGAGGCCGAGTCGACCTAGGGGAGGCCAAGGACCGGTTCAGACCATCGTCACAGGAGTCGACTGTGAGCGGAAATCGAAACCAGGTCGCTGGGTTTCACCACCGTACTACCGCTCCGCACTACAAAGACAAAGACAGACGTGCACACCCCCTGCTCACATCAACCTGACTCCACCAGCCCCCTATTCACTCACACACAGGCAGACACAGATATATCGTGAGTCTCACCGTGACTGTAGTTGATGGCTACATAGGCGCAATGCACCAGATCAAACCTCCGCAGAGAAGCTGTGGGAGAGAGGGTGGGAGAGAGGGAGGGAGACAGGAAGAGTGATAGGAAGCGACAGAATGGAGTGACTCAGTGAGTGAGTGAGTGGGCAAGTGAGTGGGTGGGGGAGTGAGTGTATAGATGAGTAGGCGAGTGAGGAGTGGATGAGTGGCTGAGAAGGTGAGTACGTGGGTATGTGGGCATGTAGGTGAGTGGGTGGGTGAGTGGGTGAGTCGGAGAGTGCGTGGTGGGGGACATCTCTACCTGGGTTGATGGCCATATTGTGGTGGTGGTCGTAGAGGCACTGAGTCACGTTCTGGAAGCAGGTGTCGTACGCGCAGTCTGCCATGAGGAGGTGACACAGGGGCACAGTGTAACAGAGCCAAAACTCCCGAGTGTATCCTCTAACAGGCTGTTGGGGGCATGAGCCACAGTCCTCAACCTCACCCATTTCCCCTGGGCGTACTTCCCTGCTGTGTAGATGTGCCTATGGCGGAATAGCTTGTTTGGGATCGCAAGGCTGCACAGAAGTATAGTAGCCTCCTACCGTTGTTATTGAGCTGATTTGGCCCATGCCTTCCAATGACTCTGGTCAAGTTGTCTGGGTCATGACCCACTTGGGCATTATAGTCACCCAACAGGATGCCTCTATCCCGAGGGGCCAATTTAGCTAGCACCTGTGACAGGGGGTCATGGAAGACATCTCACTAATCGGCCTTGCCTGCATCCCTCCACTGTTTATTTCCAGTGGGGGCGTCAGCTACCACCACCACTATTCCTCATATCCCATTGATGGGGAGGCGAGCCCACAGTAGCCTGGGACTGACAGCTCCTCACACCTCAACTCCACGGCCCCAAACACCCTTAATGTTTATTTTGTTCAAAAGCAGAGCCCCGAGTAGAGGACTGTCTACCCCACATGGTGACTGGAGCTGAAATGGTCCACCGGACCTCCTGTATTCCATCGAGGTCTGGTCCATTTCCCGACAGAGGAATGGCAGCCGCCCCTCCACAGTGAACGTTCAGGCATTCCAGGAGAAGTCATAGATGCCTGTCCTCACCCCGAAGACTCTGACACGAGTTTAGCTTGAACTTTTCTCCGTGGCGTGCCGTGTCGGCCTTCGTAGGTGGTCACTAACAGCACTTTTCCCCAACAGTCTGTTAAGTCTATGTGGGGATCTTTGTATGTTGTTGTCTTTGTGTGTGTAGGGCGCCGCAGTGGCTAGAAGATGTTAACTACCTCGCCTGGTGTACAGGAGGTTGTGGGTTCGATCCTGACCCTGACGCCTGTTGTATATTTGGAGTTGTGTGTCTCTCTCTCTCTCTGGGTCCTCCGGTTTCCCCCCTCAACATTTAGAATCGACGTCATGCCTTTAAGAGTACTTGGCTGCTTCTATACATTTCCACGTGATGATGATGATATTAACCACTTCGTCGAGCTTTTGTTTGTGGTAGCCAGGTCGCTTTTAAAAAAAGACCTACACGGCTCAGTGGGGCCTTTCCTGGTAAAACAAATTGGGATAGTGAGTGAGAGAGTTAGAGAGAGAGTAAAAGTGTGCGTGAGAGAGTGGGAGGGAAAGCATTACTAAAGCTTGAGCCACTGGTACAAGCTTCGTTTTATCTTCTATCCGTGGTTGTGTCACAGTGCTGGCCTTCGTAGGTGGTCACTAACAGCACTTGCCCCAACAGTCTGTTAAGACCATGCAGGAGTTTTCTTTATTGAGTTGGGTGAGCGAGTGAGCGTTGCTATTTGTAGGTAGACTTGCCAATGGCTTCTGGTGTCGCGGTCTTCCTCAGCTCGTCCGTGGCTGGAAACAAACAGCAGCAAAGGACGAAAGGTAGAGACCGCCGATGTGAACTCACGGAGATTAGTCCACACTTTTTGCTAGAATAATAATAATTCGAATTTGTAAGGCGCATTTCATTCCTAAGATTCCAACGCGCCGTGCACATATAATAAGGAATAAACCAGCACCACATTGGGCGCCACGGTGGTGAGAAGATGTTTACTACCTCGTCTGGTATACAGGAGGTGGTGGGTTCGATCCCGACCCTGACGATGCTTGTTGTATATTTGGAGTTTGCATGTCTCTCTCCCTGTGGGTGCGTGGATTTTTCTCCGGGTCTACTGATTTTTCCCTCCACATTTTGAAACACGCATTTAGAGTATTTGGCTGCTATACATTTCCACATGTTAAGCCACTTCAACGAACTATCATTTGTGATAGCCAGGTCGCTTCTCAAAAAAGGCTACATAGTCCAGTGGGCCTGAGCTGATAAAATAAAAATAAATAGTTTATAGTCGTTTAGTTTAGTTTTATATGACACATTTATATTTACGCAAAATCTGACCTAAATAAAAAACGTTATTATGCTAAGACAGATTAGAGTAATAGCGAGAGTGCCTCTAATTGCCTGGTCACTAGAGACGGAGCATTCTGGGGGCTGCGCTGGTAACAAGCCCGGTCACCCCAGGCACCTCGGAGTCCCCAGGAGAATTGAGTCGAGAGAGCACAGAAGCATGGAGAAGGCCTCTCTCTAGGTCAGTGGTTCTTACCTGGGGTGCACGCTGCACCCCCTGTGGGTGCAATATGCCCTTTCTGGTGGTGCGATACATGGCCAGATGTTTTTAGAAGGTAAATAATTGAAAAATTAAGCACGTGCACGTAAAAACAACGAATTTGTTCCATCAAACCGATGTATTTATTAACGTTTTCCATTTTTTTCGATTGAAAACCAAATGGATGCAAGGCTGCGGTAAAGGTTAAAAACCACTGCTCTAGTTCAACAGGGGATAAGAAACAGTGCAGTGGGGCAGTGTTTCTGAGGTGGAAGAGCAACTTTCTCACCTCCCTTAGATGCGCGCACCTCAAAGCACAGAGACCGGCCGAATTGAGCACCAACAATTCTGACCTCCCGTGCGGGGCTGACATCATGACCGTCCGCCAATACACGTGGTGATAACTGGATAGGGGAGCCCGTGAGCATGGCCCCAGTTGTTGACACAGACAGTGCAGCAGCTGCCATAGCCGAGCCTGGGCCTGGTCGGTCGTCAATCACATTTCATCGGCAAGACACCAATGACAAGAGAAGCACAAATGTTGCAGCAAAGTGCCTAAAGGTGGCCGTATAGGCAATGAGTAGTGAGGGACACTCCACTGATCCGGGCTTCTCCTGGCAGTCACAGGGGTCCGGCTCCTCCTCGACCCCCCATCCATGGGGTAAAAGTGAGTCAGAACAGATGGGATTAGTCCACACACCCATATGGTAGAAGGGAGTGAGATGGAAAAATTGGAGATTAGTCCACACACCCAAGTGGTAGAAGGGAGTGAGATGGAACAGATGGAGATTAGTCTACACACCCATGTGGTAGAAGGGAGTTAGATGGAACAGATGGAGATTAGTCCACACACCCACGTGGTAGAAGGCAGTGAGATGGAACAGATGGAGATTAGTCCACACACCCATGTTGTAGAAAGGAGTGAGATAGAACAGATGGAGATTTATCCACACACCCATTTGGTAGAAGGCAGTGAAATGTAAGAGATGGAGATTAGTCCACACACCCACGTGGTAGAAGGCAGTGAGATGGAACAGATGGAGATTTGTTCACACACCCACGTGGTAGAAGGCAGTGAGATGGAACAAATGGAGATTTGTCCACACACCCACGTGGTAGAAGGGAGTGAGATGGAACAGATGGAGATTAATCTTTGCTTTTCCAGAGAAGAGAAGTTGGCATTGGAAAGAGGAGAAGGGTGAAGCGAGCAGGAAGTTGGAATCTCACCGTAAGCGCCAATCCTGCGCTTCCATTCGTTCTGGAAGCAGTAAACCTTCTTATTCAAATATCCGTCCCTCTTGCATACTGTGCAACAACGACATCATCATAAGCAGTAGCAACATCGTCATCAGCATCATCACCAACAGCATTGGCTTTGTCATTAACTTGTCAAGATGGACACTGCGCTACTACAAAAGATGGACACTGTCCTACTACACAAGATGGACACTGCCCTACTACACAAGATGGACACTGCCCTACTACACAAGATGGACACTGTCCTACTACACAAGATGGACACTGTCCTACTACACAAGATGGACACTGCCCTACTACACAAGATGGACACTGTCCTACTACACAAGATGGACACTGCCCTACTACACAAGATGGACACTGTCCTACTACACAAGATGGGCACTACACTACTACACAAGATTGCCGGTGCTTGCTCCGGCCGTCTCTTCACCTGTGAGTTGCTCCAGAGATATGCGCAACTTCAGCAGGCAGTCCATCTCCACGTCGTTGAATTCGTTGCCCTCACATACTGCGTCAGGGAATAGAAACACAAGGATGTCGTGGGTTCGATCCCGACACTGACAACTGTATCTTCTTGGTTCTTTCGGTAAAGTCACGTAGAAGGGAAGTAATAAAATAATAAAAATAAAACATAATAAAACAATTCTCACGACGTTTCGGCTACAACACAAGCAGCCGTCTTCAGGTGAAGAATGAGACACTGCCAAGCTAGGAGCTTATATATGTAGTGGTGATACGCGCTGGGTGTATATGTTGTGTGCCAGCGCGTATGTACGGGTGTGTGTGTGGTGACGCGCGCTGACGGGGAGGAGCAGGCGTCAGTGCGCGGGTGGGGGTAGTGCTGCTGATTGGCTGTGTGCCGGTGACGCGCCCAGAGGGAGTGATCGGGTAGCAGCGCGGTGTGATTGGTCGGAGAGTGGAAACACGCGCTGAGCGGAACCGGATCGTGGGGATAGCGCGTGGGGATTGGGTAACGGAGGAGCGGTGCCGACGTTGAGGTCCGCATCCGCTCCGTCTCCCGGGAAGAAGGGGTATATAAGGTGATGCACAGAGGAGCAAGGGGCAGAAGTGGAACCATCTAAGAATGAAGACGAAGGTGTAGAGATAGAGCCCGGAGAGGAGAGTAATGGAGAGTAGAAGAGAGTAAGGTATAGTGTGTAGCCAGCGAGAGAGAAAGGTCTACACGAGCTGAGTAAGGTATAGTGTGTAGCCAGCGAGATAGAACGGTCTACACGAGCTGAGTAATGTGTAGTGTGTAGCCAGCGAGAGAGAACGGTCTGCACGAGCCGAGTATGCATACGGTGTAGCCAGCGAGAGAGAACGGTCTGCACGAGCCGAGTATGCATACGGTGTAGCCAGCGAGAGAGAGGCAAAGTCTACACGAGGCGAGAGAGGAGAGTGTAGCAGAGGCGCAGAGTCTACACGAGGCGAGAGAGGAGTGTAGCCGAGGCGCGGAGTCTACACGAGGCACAGAGAGCCGGCAGCACAGAATCCTGAGTCAAGAGAAGTGCGGTGTGAAGAAGAGAGGCCACGCGTTGTATTGTTACAAGTCAAGATTTAATAAAAGAAGTGTGTTCCCGTCAAGGAGTTTCCTGCCGTCATTTTCCCATACTTCATCTGGCGTCAGAAGTGAAACGGGCTTCCAAGTATGGAGACGAGGAAGACCCGTAGGACCCACGGGATTGACCGCGAGGAAGACCTGGACGACTCGGAGCCGCTGGTGGCGGGGGGTGAGGAAGAGGACTTGCCCACGCTGCAGGGTCCGTCGACGGCGCCGGCCGAGCGACCGGGGACAGACGCCGGGCTTCGTGAGGCGCACTCCCGACTGGCGGAGCTGCTGCTCGCCGCCGCGTCCATCTTGGCGGAGATCAGCTCGTCGGGAGGAGCGGGGACGGTGGGGGACATTTTACAAGGTCGCCCCGCAGATTCCCGCCAAAACGAATGGGGGATTCCCGCCATTGCGCCTGGGCCTACTTTTGGCGGGAACGGCGAGCGCCACGTGGTGGTGGGTTCCCAAGCGCGCGCATCGACGTCATCAGCGCGCGAGGGGGTCCGCCATCTTACGTCTGCTGCTGGAGCCGCCATCTTAGACACCGACGGACAGGCGGAGAGGAACCACGAGGCGGATGACTTCATTTTTCAGCAGCGCCTGCCCACGTTGTCAGCCTTCAAGGCGGAAGGCGGAGACTGGGGCCAATTTCAGCGAAGGTTTTTGGCGCATCAAGAGATGTCAGCGTGGTCCGATGCTACGGCGCTGCGGGCATTGCCCGCCATGCTGGACGACGATGCGCTCGCGGCCTTCAGGGCTGCACGGAAGTCGGACCGCTCCACGCTGAAGGATGCGCTGGGTTTGTTGGCCAGGGTCTACGGGCCTCCCTCTACATGCCGCCATCAGTTCTACGCAAGACGGAAAGCGGCCACGGAGACCGCGCTGGCCTATCGCACGGCGTTGCTGGCTCTTGCTGATGCTGCGTTCCCTCGGATGGACGAGGAGGGCCAAGACGCGATGGTTTTGGAGCAGCTGCTCAAGTTGGCGCAGGACCTGGGGGTCCCTATCAACACAGCTGACGACATTGATATTTCTTCTTTGAGAGTCGCCACGAGTATTCAAGCGCACGAGGCCCTACAACGGAAGCAAGGCGTTGGTTGCAACGCTGCTGTCGTCGCAGCCCCGGGGTTGGTGGTCGCCGAACCCCAAGTCGTCAGCCCACGAGAGGAGGCGTTCGCCACGGGACGACCAGGGGACTGGAGGCCGGGGGCCCGGTCGCCTCTGCGATCGGGCCGAAAGTCGGAGCAACCAAGATCTACTCCGACCCTCGTCACGTGCTATAACTGCGGCCTCCGGGGCCACGTGGCGTCCGGGTGCCGCGCTCCGCGGCAGCGCGCCATGGGAGCTCGGCTGGACGACGACCGAGAGCCCAAGTCATCTCTACAATCCCCGGCAAGTCGCGGCACCTCACACGCTCGGCCTGTTTATTCGGCACACATGGGACGCCGCGTTGCGGCGGAGGAGGGCCGGTTAAGGTTCGGGGATTCGGTTCGGCGAGGGGGGTTCGGCCGGGACCAGGGAGACATTGAATGGGCGGAATTGGGGCATAGAATTGTGGCTGCTTCGGCGGGTTCGTCCGTTGTTACGGGATCTATTGATGGGGTTGAGATTAGGGTGTTAGTGGACACGGGGGCATCGGCAACTATTATATCGGACCTCATTTATAATATTCTTCCAGTCCAATGTCGTCCGCTGCTTCCAGTGGATGTGCCATTTTACGCCGCTAATGGGGGATCGTTGGGCATTATCGGTCAGGTTAGGGCGTCCATTTGCATTGGAGATATCAAATTATCGGGACCCGTTTTCGTTTCGTCTTCTTTGGCAGTTCCGTGTCTTTTGGGCACTGACTTTTTGGCTAAAATGCCCATTAAAATTCTTATCGATCAACGATGCATTGAACTGCCATCGGGTCGCCGGATTTCATTTTTGACGGGCCCTACTGACATTCGGACGGCGTGCGCTACGATACAAGCGGTGGCGACGCAGACAGTGCAAGTGCCCCCGGGTTCACAGATGTTGATTCCCCTCCGGTTGCGAAAACCATGGGTGAGGGAGGCTTCGGGACAGAGTATGCTTTTGGGTCCTTCTAACAAGGCTGTCGGGGGTCTTGATTTATCGGTGGCTCACACTTTGGTGCGGGCTGACAGGGATCCGTTTGTGATGGTTTTGAACGCGGGGTCGCGACCAGCTGTCATCCCGCAGGGCACCGTGCTGGCTCACGCGGCGCAGGTTCCTGGGGATGATGGGTTGGTTGCGCAGGTGGGCTCGAGCCCCGCGCGGAACGTTGAGCCAAGGGAAGACCTTGAGTGGGTCCATTCGTTATGTGCCGCCTCGGACGATTTGTCGGCGGCGCAGTTGGGTGCGCTGCGCGAGTTGCTCATTGAATTCTCTGATGTATTCAGTAAACATAAGTATGACATTGGGTGCACGGATTTGTTGCACCATCACATTGAAACGGGCGATGCGGCGCCGGTCAGGCTAAATCCCTTCCGACTGAGTCCCGTGGAGAAGGAACATGTTCAGTCGGCTGTTAACGATATGCTAGAAGCCGATATTATTTCACCCTCCTCTAGCCCGTGGGGAGCGCCTATTGTGCTGGTTAAGAAGCAGGACGGGTCCCTGCGATTCTGCGTTGATTTCCGTCGCCTGAATAAGATCTCTGTGGCTGACGCGTATCCGCTCCCCAGGATGGATGAGTCCCTCGATGCATTGTCTGGTGCGCGATATTTTTCGACTCTTGATTTGTTATCGGGGTTTTGGCAGTTGCCGCTCGACGAAGAGTCGAAACCTAAGACAGCATTTCGGACTCCAGGGGGGCTGTTCCAGTTTAACCGGTTACCCATGGGACTTCACTCCTCTCCAGCGACGTTTCAGCGACTTATGGAGCTGGTTTTGTCGGGCTTGCAGTGGGATACATGCTTGATTTATATGGACGATGTCATTGTTTTCAGTAAAACGTTTGAGGAACACCTCCGGCGATTGAGAGGGGTGTTCTTGCGAATGCGATCGGCTAAGTTGAAATTTAAACCGGCCAAATGTCACCTCCTTCGTAGGTCCGTTAGATACTTGGGTCACATTGTCGATTCTTCGGGGATCTCCACCGATCCCGCGAAGACGGATTGTGTCGGTTCGTGGCCGACACCTACGTCCGTTTCCGACGTGCGTAGTTTCATCGGGTTTGCTTCTTATTATCGGCGGTTCGTTGAGCACTTCGCCACTATTGCAAAACCCTTGCACGCTCTAACGGCGAAGGGAGTGAAGTTCAAATGGGGACCGGAGGAGGAGGCCGCGTTTCGCTCCCTCCGGGACGCCTTGGTGGGTGCCCCACCCTTGTGTTATCCCGATTTTGCCAGTCCCTTTTTGCTGGACACGGATGCTAGCAACACGGGCATTGGGGGGGTGCTATCCCAAGTCGTTGGGGGTGTCGAAAGAGTTGTCGCCTACGGTAGTAGGGTGTTGTCTCCGGCGGAGCAGCGCTACTGTGTCACCCGTCGCGAGCTGCTTGCCATTGTTTTTTTTGTGCAGCAGTTTAGGCCATATCTGTATGGTCATCACTTTACAGTCCGAACGGACCACGCGGCGCTACAGTATTCATTGAGGGTCGCCCAGCCCTCGGGCCAGTTGTCGCGTTGGTTGGAAGTCCTCCAGGACTATCAGTTTACGACTACGTACCGTAAGGGGTTGCGACACACGAATGCCGATTGCTTGTCGCGGTTGTTGCCTTGTGATGAATGCGCGTGTTTGTCGGGATCGGCGCGCTGTAAACCGACGCTTGCGGGGGAGATGGGGGCACTGGCTGCGACAGCGGGCGCACCGAGTGGGGATGATTCCACTGCCTCTCAGGGTCGGGACTCGCTGCTCTCGCTGTCGCTCAGCGAATGGGGCCGCCTCCAGATGGCGGACAGCTCGCTGCTAGCATTGCGCCGCAAGGTTGGGGGTCCCGAGGGGGACCAGGAGCGTACCGGCTCCTATGTACTTGAGCGGGGCGTGTTATTGAAATGGGACAGTTTGTCCCGGCGGAACGCACTCGTGGTGCCTTCCGCTGTGAGGGGGAGGGTTGTCTTGGCGGCACACGAACGCCTCTTGCACTTGGGAGTTAACAAGACGCTTGCCCTACTTCAGCGTGACTATTACTGGCCGGGAATGGGAAGTGATGTGGTGCATATTCTGAAGGGGTGCGTTGAGTGCGCCAGGCGTAAACCACCGGCCGTGGCAGCTAATCCACCGCTGCAATCTATTCAGGTCTCGCGTACCAACGAGCTCGTTGCACTCGATATTTTGGGGCCCTTCCCAGTCACGCCGAGAGGGAATAAATATTTGTTAGTGGGGGTCGAATACTTTACCCGATGGCCTATGGCGTGGCCTCTCGCTAACCAGTCGGCAGCGGCTGTGACGGATGCCTTCGTCCAGGGCTATGTCCTGGACAAGGGGGCTCCCGAACGCCTGCTGACCGACCAAGGTAAAAATTTTTCGAGTAAATTGTTGCAAGAGGTGTGCGATCTGTTGGGTACCAAGAAGGTGCGTACCTCCCCGTACCACCCGCAGACTGACGGGATGGTGGAGAGACTCCACAAAACCTTGACTTCCATGCTGTGCCAGCAGGTGTGCGAGGCACATGTAGATTGGGACCGGCAGGTCCCGGGAGTCCTTGCCGCGTATAGAATGGCCCCCCATGCAGCTACGGGGTTTTCCCCATTCTATTTGATGTACGGTCGGGAAGCTGACCCGCCAATAGAAACGCAACTTGGCCTGTCCGCTCCACGAACTAATTCTAATTTGGCAGAACATATTAAGTTTAATATTCATAAGCTGACAGAGGCGAGGGAGGCCGCACGGCTTAATTCGCGGGCTCGCCAAATTGCTAATGAACGGTTGCGGGCACGGAAGGTGTCCATGCACGAATGGAAACCGGGTGACAGGGCCTGGCTGCATTGCCCTCAGGCACCCTTGGCTACGTCGCCTAAATTGTTGAGACCGTGGAGGGGACCCGTGGAGGTCGTGCGCGTTGCACGGCCCCAGTGCGTTCAGATAAAGTGGGGAAAGCGCCGGTGGTACGTTCACCCCTCCCGACTGAAACCGTTCTCGCCTCCATATGGCCTCCCCTTGTGTCGTGATGGCCGGGCGTGTGACGTGACCGGCGACCCAGAGGGGGAAATGTCTCTGCCTGATCCACACGTATTGTCGCCTGATCTGCTCCCAGGTGTCTCGGAACTGACAGCTGCCGATCACCGGCGGCCGGATCTCCGCGGCGGGGCCGGCCCTTTCAGGCCCGTTCCGCGCCGTCTGGAGCGGCCGGAACCGCCGGACGGTCGTCAGTGTCCCGCCCCATACGATGGACCAGCCAGACGGACTCGCGCCAGGTCGTGCTACTTTGCATGACCTGCCTCGTGAGGAGTCGGGGCAGTTGGAGCGCCTCGTCACTGCGTGTAGTCGCAGGGACGTGGGGCGCGTTCGTTTCGAATTTGCTCGTATCGTGTTATTGTTGACTTTTCGCGTTCATTGTCAATCTGTACATAGTTATTCTTGTTGTTGTTGTTGTTGTGTTATGTTACGGGGCACACTCGGGGGGTTATGGGGTTTTTTTTTGTTGGTTGTCGTTTTATCGTCGTGGTTGGTTGTTGTTAGCAGCCGGGCCGGCTGCGAGCTATGTGGGAGGGGGTGATGTAGTGGTGATACGCGCTGGGTGTATATGTTGTGTGCCAGCGCGTATGTACGGGTGTGTGTGTGGTGACGCGCGCTGACGGGGAGGAGCAGGCGTCAGTGCGCGGGTGGGGGTAGTGCTGCTGATTGGCTGTGTGCCGGTGACGCGCCCAGAGGGAGTGATCGGGTAGCAGCGCGGTGTGATTGGTCGGAGAGTGGAAACACGCGCTGAGCGGAACCGGATCGTGGGGATAGCGCGTGGGGATTGGGTAACGGAGGAGCGGTGCCGACGTTGAGGTCCGCATCCGCTCCGTCTCCCGGGAAGAAGGGGTATATAAGGTGATGCACAGAGGAGCAAGGGGCAGAAGTGGAACCATCTAAGAATGAAGACGAAGGTGTAGAGATAGAGCCCGGAGAGGAGAGTAATGGAGAGTAGAAGAGAGTAAGGTATAGTGTGTAGCCAGCGAGAGAGAAAGGTCTACACGAGCTGAGTAAGGTATAGTGTGTAGCCAGCGAGATAGAACGGTCTACACGAGCTGAGTAATGTGTAGTGTGTAGCCAGCGAGAGAGAACGGTCTGCACGAGCCGAGTATGCATACGGTGTAGCCAGCGAGAGAGAACGGTCTGCACGAGCCGAGTATGCATACGGTGTAGCCAGCGAGAGAGAGGCAAAGTCTACACGAGGCGAGAGAGGAGAGTGTAGCAGAGGCGCAGAGTCTACACGAGGCGAGAGAGGAGTGTAGCCGAGGCGCGGAGTCTACACGAGGCACAGAGAGCCGGCAGCACAGAATCCTGAGTCAAGAGAAGTGCGGTGTGAAGAAGAGAGGCCACGCGTTGTATTGTTACAAGTCAAGATTTAATAAAAGAAGTGTGTTCCCGTCAAGGAGTTTCCTGCCGTCATTTTCCCATACTTCATATATAAGCTGAGTTGGAGGTGGAAGAAGAAGAGAGCCTTAACAAAAGAATGTGCATATCAAGAGGAATTTAGCATATTCATGGGAAATGCGTAGGAGGTGGGCGCGGGGGGTTTCAAAGTCATATTATGCCCATGCATTATGCAGGATCAGCAGCACCAAAGGGAGGGGGGGGGGGGTAGCATTAACAAAGGGAGGGCATGTTAATAGTATGTAGAAGCAATGAAACATGTGAATGGGAAAACGGTGGCAGGAGATCCGCAGCGGAGAAAATAATGCATTCCCTGTGGAGAACACAAGATACACAGTTAATGCCAGTGAGTGGACTGCAGTCTGAAAGTCACCATAAACGTGAACAACAATCAGTTAAGATCCGAAGTGGTTTATTACGTCCTTCCAATGATTGCTGAGCCAGAATCCATCTTCTCGGTTGAAATTGTCTCTGTGTTTGTATATGTGGATCGCCTCATGAACGAATCTCATATACAAACACAGAGACAATTTCAACCGAGAAGATGGATTCTGGCTCAGCAATCATTGGAAGGACGTAATAAACCACTTCGGATCTTAACTGATTGTTGTTCACGTTTATAGTGACTTTCAGACCGCAGTCCACTCACTGGCATTAACTGTGTATCTTGTGTTCTCCACAGGGAATGCATTATTTGCTCCGCTGCGGATCTCCTGCCACCGTTTTCCCATTCACATGTTTCATTGCTTCTACATACTATTAACATGCCCTCCCTTTGTTAATGCTACCCCCCCCCTCCCTTTAGTGCTGCTGATCCTGCATAATGCATGGGCATAATATGACTTTGAAACCCCCGCGCCCACCTCCTACGCATTTCCCATGAATATGCTAAATTCCTCTTGATATGCACATTCTTTTGTTAAGGCTCTCTTCTTCTTCCACCTCCAACTCAGCTTATATATATAAGCTCCTAGCTTGGCAGTGTCCCATTCTTCACCTGAAGACGGCTGCTTGCGTTGTAGCCGAAACGTCGTGAGAATTGTTTTATTATGTTTTATTTTTATTATTTTATTACTTCCCTTCTACGTGACTTTACCGAAAGAACCAAGAAGATGAGTCCCTGCAGTCACGAAAGCTTTAAATCGAAATATGACACCTGTATATTTATAGTTTGGATGCATCTCTATCTTTCTCCCCCTGGTCACATGGATTTTTCTCCGGGTCCTCCAGTTTTTTTCCCTCCTCATTTAGAAACAATGTCACACGTTTAAAACATTTGGCTGCTATAGTTTTAACTCCACGAGGATGATGATAGAAAACCCACAAAATCCACATCTTTAATGATTGGAACCCCACTAAATTCACACCCTTAATGACAGAAACCCCAATAAATCTAATGATAGAAATCCCGCTATATCCATGAAGGCCACGCATAGCTAGCATCACGGTAAGTCTAATTAGCGGGATGAAATGTACGTTTTCCCACCTCTTAGAAATGAGTGTTCTGGGTTATAGATGCCTGTGTGTATGTTGAACGTCTTTGGCACCGTACGTAGTCAACCATGCTAATCGGAGGTGCGGGGTAAGGACAAAAAACTAAGGGTCAGGGGTAGAAGTTAGAGATGAGTGTGGGGGCTAGAGCTTGTGGCTCACGGTTGGGGTGTCATGGTTAATGGTTCGGGTGAGCACTTAGGGTTATTGGTTAATGGTTAGTGGTTAACTCTTTAGTTTAGTGGTTAGGGGTTAACGGTTGGGGTTAATGGTTAGTGGTTAATGGTTAGTTGTTAATGGTTGGGGTTAATTGTTAGTGGTTAACTATTCGGGTTAGTGGTTAGTGATTAACGGTTATGAGACTGTGGTTAACGGTTGGGGTTAATGGTTAGTAGGTAATGATTAGTGGTCATCTACTCGGGATAGTGATTAATGCTTAGGGTTTTGGGTTAGTGGCTAATGCTCCATGGCTGCACTCACCATCCTCTTCAGAGAGGTATTTGTTGAGTGGCTCCTCACATTTCTTCTTCTCCTGCATGCAGTGCTTGATCTGGCAGTCTGCACAGTCACAGCAGCATCATCAGCATCAGCACTGTGATCGAGGATCACCTGCATCACGTACATTCTGATCAACATCATCAGCAGCAGCAGCATCATCATATGGACCAGCGGTGGCCAACCAGCATCTCCAGAGCCGAATGCGGCTCATTAATCCGCCACATGTAGCTCTATTGAAGGGAAATAATGTAGAACGCGCTATCACACTTACATATACACATACTTGGCTCTTTGCAGAACTTATGGGTACTTTGTGACTCTTGGTCTGTTACAGGTTGGCCACCCCTGATAGACACCATCAGCATTTTCAATGACAAGACAAAGCTCCCCCGTATAGCCCACACAGACTGTTGGGACAAATTCTATGCCTGTATGTGTAGTGACACAGCGCCGACTGCTGTACAGCAGCAACTGCAGTGGACACTTAGCACACACGCCGTTGAGCATATACACGGGTGTGCCAGCAGGGCGGAAGGGTCATGGTAGACCTCATAGGGAGGCCCCTGGAACGCTCTGGTGGGTTCGAGAAGGGAGGCGCAGCTAGGGCGGAGCCAAGCCGGGCCGAGTAGAATATAAGCAGCGGAGAGGGAGAGCTCTGGGCTGCCGGTTCTGGGAGTTGACTCATCTCGTCGTCGCTTTCGTCGTCGTCGCCTTCGTCACTGCCGCCTTCGTCCGATCATTGCGCAGCCGGACAGTAGTTGGCTGTCTTGGTCGACATCGTCGGTGCAACATGGACAGGGTCGTGTCTGGGCCGGGCCGTAAGGCAGTGTGCTCGTGAGAGAAGAGGCACACACACGCCTTTAGGGAGAAGAAAAGAGCTACAACACTACATGTATTTTTAACTTCTTTCGCACTGCACGTAGCCAACCATACTAGTCGAACTGCTGTTCGCGAGTAGTACCTATGAAGGCTGGCATGGCACACGGGGAGGTGGGTGGCCAGCACCACGTCCCGCCGCCTTTGTCTCCCCAGTGCTGATGTTGAATACACACCAGGCAAGGTACTCATTTGAGGCTGAGTCGACCTTGGGGAGGCCCAATAATGGTTCAGATAACCGTCACCGGCGTTGGTGGTGGCTCTGAGCAGGGATCAAACTTGGATCTCTGCCGGGTTCCTAGAGCGGTGTGGTGCTAACCAATGCACCACCGCTCCCTAATATCACCATTCAACATACATACATTACCATTGCAAACATCTATCATCAGGGGGTAGCTGTTCAGCCAGCAGTGGATAAATCATTGTGGTCACAGAGGCACTCACCTGTTAAATCGCCGGCCTCAGCCGCAGGAGTCATTGCTGCACAGATGGCCGAAGCCTCCTGGCACTTCTGGTACTTGCAGTCTGCATTCAACCAGACCAGAAAGCGAATCGCTGAGGGGATCACAGAGTGGATCAGTGAGTGGATCAGTGAGTGGATCACAGAGTAGATCCCAGAGTGGATCACAGAGCGGATCACAGAGTAGATGACAGAGTGTATGACAGAGTAGATCACAGAGTGGATCAGTAAGTGGATCACAGACTAAAGAGTGGATCACAGAGCAGATCACAGAATGGATCACGAAGCAAATCACTGCGGGGATCACAGAGTGGATCAGGGAGTGGATCACAGAGCGAATGACCGAGTGGATCACAGACTGACACACCGAGTACGGACGGATCGATGCAGTTCTATAAATGGCGAGGGCCACCGTTTCCCACGGACATTTTTCCATCAACGGGGGATCTCGCACTGCAGTGGCTCCTACGTGAAACGCACGAGCAGCCGTGGACACGGCCACCTCGCTGTGACGTGGCTACTGCGTGCAACGAGAGGGAGTTGTGTTGGCCTGGTTGTTGCATTCTACAATATCATCAACATCGATAACCCTTCTAACGTAATTTATAACGAGGTAATAAACCGTGCAAATCGGCGCACAAATCCTCGCTGGTGGAGTATTGGCGGGTGATGACGTCATCCCTAGCAACCTCTGTCATGGCGCCCGCCTCGCTCCTCAGTCTCCCCGGTATCTAAGGATCTGCGAGCTCCTCCTCGCGCTAGGATCCACCCTGGTTGAACCCAGGATGGATCGTGGGCAGCAGGGCCCAGCCTGAGTGTCTCAAACCGGCGCAGACATTCCTGCTCCTCCTCATTCAGAGGACTCCACGTTTCACAGGCATAGAGACACACAGACTCACATACAGAAACACACACAGACAACAACCTCCATTCGCCAATAAGTTGCAGTGACGTCACCACAACACTTGTGCCTGGCTATGTGCACTTCTAGGCCATGTGTAGTGGCAAAGGTTCACTGGCAGGAGGTTCAGGACAAATCCAGGTGCCATGGGTTGACGTTTGCCATGCTAGGTGCAGGAGGAGGTCACGGGACAGACCTAGGTACCAAGGGTTGACTGACTGAGATGGCTGCCAGATGCACCAGCTGTGCCCCCCACTGTGCTAACTTGTTGCATTTTATTTGCCCGACTTTCAGCTCGTTGTTGTGAGCGTCGTTCCTCCGCCCTTGTTGATCACAAGCCTTCTCCATAGAGGCCGATATTGACACTGCTGGTACTGGTCATCGGCAAGTCCACTCAGCTCCACATCAGTACATCTCTTCTGTAGCCCGTGGCACCCATTTAGCCTCCTCTATCTGGTCAACCAGAAGCTGTTTGGGGATGCGGTGGCTGAGCATGCAGGCTCCATGACCAAGCCAACGCAGCCTTGCCAGCTGCAGGAGCTCATTGATGGGACTGTGTCCAGATTTTTCAAGGATATGTGTGTTTTGCCTCACGGCAAATGGGGGGGGGGGTGTATGTACACAGGAATTTCCTGTTTTTGATGCTAATTTTGGTCACGTGACCAGAAAGTTACGATTTTAGGTTTCCACTGTACCACGCGGGCGTCGGCCATTACACAGATAAGTCAAGATGGCGGCACACATCGCGTCTCAGTGAAGCCAGACGCAGTTGTCCATCGTGGGACTTTGAGAAGCATTGTCTGTAAGTTTGTTTATATTCTTATAATATTGACAATGCTGTTGTAATGTGGGAATGATCGTTATAGTGATGTAAATGCCTTCATGGTGCCGTTAAGTTGTTGTGGTAAATACGAGGCCTAGTTAGCAACGAAGCCTGCAACTTTCCTTATTGTGGATGTTACTTGTGATTTAGTAGGTCGAGTCAGACTTGTGCCCAGGTGGCTATGTTGCGATCCTGAGAGCAAAGATGACGAAGTATCTCATCCACAGTTTAGTTTTATATGTAATGCTGTACATTTGGTGTGCAGTGGGATGAATGTGTAATGTAGTAACTCGGCGGGAGACGACTTCACGGGTAGCACACTCTTTTATTGAACCAACTGTATTTACACGGGTGACCAACACCCACTTAGCTACACGGGTGACCAACACCCACTTAGCTACTCGGGCGACTAACGCCACTTAGCTACCCGGGCGACTAACGCCCACTTAGCTACTCGACTATCTACTCGGGCGACTAACGCCACTTAGCTACTCGGGCGACTAACGCCCACTTAGCTACCCGGGCGACTAACGCCCACTTAGCTACTCGACTATCTACTCGGGCGACTAACGCCACTTAGCTACCCGGGCGACTAACGCCCCGTAGCCTCTCGGAACACACCCAGCTGGGGTGTCCGTCTCGACCCTGGGTCCCACAGTCCCGACCCACATGGGCGTCGGACCTCGGGTCCCACGGTCTTGCCTTCGAGCCACACAGGCCCTACCCCTTCCACTCCGTCTTTAATCTCTAACTGGTTAACTGCCCCGAGTGCTCTTGCGCGTAACCCTTTATACCCCTCCTGCGGACGTCGCTGAGAGCACCTCCCCTTCGACCAATCACCGGGCGCTGGCTACGATCCTCTTTTCCCCATCTCGTGTCAGCGCGCCTCAACACCCACGCCGCGCCGCCCGTCATCCCTCACTCCCGGCGCGCGCGTCCATACCACGCCCACATCGCGTGCCTAACCCTGCCCCTCGCGCCGCCCCGTGATCCATCACTGTCGGCGCACGTCAACAGCACCACTACAAATGCACGATGTGCCTTTATGCAACGCACCGGCTTGTGCTCTTGCGTAGTTGTTCAGTGGTAATGTAGGGGCCTGGTCCGTCCAGGATCTATTGTTATCTAAGACAATGTTCTGATGCTGTGGTGTTCATTGTGTTGGTGTTTCCGGGTTATAACAGATGCTGTATCTGTGTTTTCTCACCAGTTTTACCTTGTTAAAATCAATAAATGACGATTGGAGTTGGACATTCATCCTGGCTCTGAGGGTTTATTGAACGCAAGGTTATCTACTCGGCTAGCGGTGCAACGCAGCGCACAGCGAGCCCGAGATAATGTGAGTGCGTCACAAATCCAGCCTGGTTAACCCAGGATGGATCGTAGGCAGGCCAACCTGAATGTTTTAAACTGGTGCAGATTTTCCTTCAGGTTTTGCAAGCATAGTGAAGGGAGGGCATAACTGTGGCCGAGAAGACCCATACAGCGTTACGCAGCCGATGAAATGATAATTCTGCCTGGATTGATACGGAGTCAGATCTCTGCTGCCAAACCAGAGCTGGACATAAGCACACAGGCATGGAAACTTCTCCACTATCTGCCCAACTGTCCTATCATTCATGGGGAGTTGAGGGAGGTGAGCATTTGATGACATAATATACCCATACGGGTGCTTTATTTTTGTGGGGCTGATGGTAAGATCCTCTCTCTTAGTAGCAAGCTCCAGGTTCAGCAGCAGCACTTCCAACTCCTCCTTTGAGTTAGCAACAATAACCAGATCATCAGCATACATCAAGTGGCTGATCAAGAGGGAGGCATCCATTGATATATACCATATATAAATTCCACTTGTACAGCCACGGAAAGCTTCTTGAATTACGTGCTAGAAAACAATATTAAATAAAATAGGAACTACGGGTCATCTGTTTCGCACCCCAAAGTGACTGGGAATGGCTATACTCAGGCCTGGTCGCCATAAAAAGGTCCTCCATGATTGTGATGAAAGAGTTAGGAACCGCGCAAGTACAAATAACAATACAGAGCCCTGGTATATTGATGGTATCATAGGCCTTGACCAGGTCAAGAAAGCAGAGATGTACGTCCTGTTGGAATTCCTCTACACCTCAGCTGTAGCAGATGAACAGAGAATATGGCATCCATTCAGGACCGTCCTGGCCTGAATCCACATTGGGGTTCTGATACCCTCATCTCAGCGTGCCTGGCAAGGTGGTGTTGAATAATCCGTGCCAGGACCTTTCCTGTCCTCACACTGAGGAGGAAAGAGATGTCCCTGTAGTTGTTACAATCTGTGCGGTCCTCCTTCTGAAAGAGGAGGACCACCAGGGCATCCTGGGAAACCCATCCAGTGATCTAGGCTTTTGTGATAATGTCATATAGGGCGGTCTGCACAAAAACGCCATTTTCCTTTGCAGATGCCTGGCACTCTTCCTAGTCTCAGGTGCTTACTCAACAGATGGCACTTATGCCAGCCATTCACAGTGGGTGGCTACACAACAACAACAACCGTCATTCCCCACTAAGTGGCAGTGATGTCACTTAGTGGTGAGACAGACATACATAGACAAATACAAATATCCCCCATAAAAGCATAACAAACTGTTGAGGCAAGTGCTGTTAGGAAACATCTATAAAGAACGACATGGTATGCGAAAGGGTGGGTGGCCAGCAGCACGCCCAGTCCCCTTTGTCTCTATTGTGGTGATGTTCATTACACATCGAACTCGAGTCTTTGTCAGGTTCATTGCACAGTGCAGCGCTATCCACGACACTACCGCTCTTCCTAAAAAATAGAAAAAGATACCCCTATAACCTTAACAGACTGTTAGGGCAAGTGCTGTTCGCGAGCACCTATGAAGGCTGGAACGGCATACGATGGAGTGGGTAGCCAACACCACCCTGGGCAGCCTTTGTCTCCCTAGGGATGATGTTCACACACCACGTACTCATTTGAGGCTGAGTCGACCTAGGAGAGCCTCATGGCCAGTTCAGATATTTGTCACCGATGTTGGTCGTCAGTGGAAATTGAACTCGGGTCACGGGATTTGTAGCGCAGCGGACTAATCACTGCACCACCACCCACACACAGACACACACAAACAAAGATGCACACAGGCCGTTGTCTGACCGTGAATGGCCTTGAGTGAGAATCCACACTTCCTCTTCACCTCCTCATCATTGGGGCCATCTGCAAAAGCACGACAGGAATTGATGCTGGCATGGTGGTGACCTCGGGTCAACTCAGGTGGGTTCAGTCTGGCGTAGGACGAAGGTGGGTGGGTGATTCTGAGAGTGAGTAGATGAGTTTGTCAGTGATTAGGTGAGTGTGTGGGTGAATGAGTGGGTGGGTGAATAAGTGACTGGGTGAGTGGGTGAGTGACATCATCACAACTAGCTGGACCGCAAGCAACTGGGCTGAAGTGATTAGAAAGCATTGGGCAGATCAGATCAGTATTAACAGGAGGCTGCTAGACTTCTGCACAGCCCATGGGCTTGTAATCACCAACACGCTGCTTCCTCTTTGGCAGACCATCCACACAACATCGTGAAGTGATAATTTAATCACCTCTTGCAAATGGGGTTGGCATCGCCCCCCACCTCCTGCAAACTTCCTCCTATCTATTTATTCCTGCTCACCTGTCCTCTGAAATGTCTCGGCTTGTGTGAGTCGGATGGCGAGGAAGAGGGTGAGGAGGAGGCAGGCAGGGATTGAGTTTCGTGGATGAGACGCCATCGGGTTCTGGGTTCCGGTTGCTTGCGTCGCGATTCTGAGATTGGTCAGAGGATGGAGATTCGGTGGTTAGATAGAGAGACGTAGAGAGGCTACATCATCACCATCACTACCGTCATGACCATGACCATAGACATAGACTCACACACAGAGACCCATATACTCATATAGACTCACATAGAGACCCATAGACTCACACAGACTCATAGACTCACGCAGAGACCCGGAGACTTACAGAAATACCTGTCGACTCGCATAGAGACAGCCTCACACTAAGACACGTATACTCATATTGAGATTCATAGACTCACACAGAGCCACAAAGATTCACATAGAGATGCACTGACAGACACAGAGACGCACAAACTCATACAGTGATCCATAGATTTCATTTGAGGCCCATAGACTCACACTGAGATTCACAGACTCACACAAAGACCCCTAGATTCAAATAGGGACACAGAGACTCACACAGAGGCACAGACTCACACAGAGACCGGTAGACTCACATAGAGACCCACAGAAACAGAGAGACCCATAGACTAAATCAGAGACCCATAAACTTACACCAAGAACCATAGGCTTATATAGAGACCCACATACTCACATAGAGACCCATATACTCCCAGAGACTCGCAGCCTCACATAGAGACTCATAGACTCACACAGAGACCCACATACTCACTCTGAGACTGGCTAAACTGCCACATATCATGGGCTAGGAATCTCAATACAAGTGTTATTTTAGACATTCTATCAGCCACACGTGAACAAAACCTCCAACTCTCACTCAATCTCACCTGCTCTCACTCATGCGCCACCACTCATCTGTCTCTCAGTAGCAAGGTGCTCACATGCTGAGCAACGTTTAGGGGATTTCCAAAAAAACCTCCCTCGACCACCTGCAGCTTTTCCGGTTATTGAAAATATTCACAAAAACATAAACTACCCACCCCCGCCATCTACTGGACTTTTCCGTCAGACCGGACTACGAGCACAGAGATGGGCGACCCCATTCGCAAGAAATAGGGTGGGTGGGGGTTGTTGGGGTTGGGTGGGGTGGGTGGGGGTGGGCAGGGGGATGGGGAACGGGTGTTGTGTTGAGTGGGAAAGATAATTCTTACGTGCGGGGGAGGGGGGACAGGCTAGAGGAGCTCATTTGCATGAGGGCTTCCCCTCATGGCGCTCATAGCCACCACAGCGACCAACAGGGGCTCTGGACGAATGGCAATTTGCGGTTCTTGTGTGGGAAGCGGTGGTCTTGCGGTTAGCGCTGTGCTACACATTTTCGATTCCTGGCCCTGGGCCTTCCCTAGGTCGACTTGGTCCTGGGACCTCCCCTAGGTCGACTCAGCCTCAAACGAGCACCTGGTTGTGATGTGTGAACAACGCCACTGAATAGACAAAGATGGTTGGGTGTGGTACTGGCCACCCACCCCTTCGTGTGCTGCAGTGCAGACCTTCACAGGTTTTGCTCGCGACTAACAGCAGTGCCCCAAGTCTGTTAAGGGGGATCCTTGTCTTTGGGTAAGTGGTTCGACTCCACCTCGGGAGTTCCCAGTCCGGTTGATATGTGAGCCAGTCCCAAGCCTGGATAAAAAAGGAGGGTTGGGCAAAAAGGTGCTGATTCTTCGACTCTTGACGATCACAGAAGAAAAAGGAAGGATACCGGATCAGACATTGCTTGGGTCAACCAAGGTCCAACAAACCCAAGCAAGTTGGGTCGAAAAATTAGCTACTGGAAATCAGCAGCAGAAGGAGCAACAGCTATGACACCATTAGGAAACAAAGCGGCCATATTCCGAAACAATGAAGGGGCTGAGAATGGCGAATGAGATTACAGTCAGCGACATGGAATGAGAGAAGACTGTGGGCAACGGGACAGTTAAAGAGGCTAGGAAAATAATAGAAAGATACCAAGGCACGGCAATCCTAGGACTGGCAGAAATGAGATGGACAGGAACGGGGGGAGATAAATGGGGGTGGGTGAAGTGATCTGTTCAGGGGAAAAAAAAAGTACACACCAGAGGTGTAGGGTTCGTTTCACCATGTATGCTTTCGCGACCAATGTCATCCATAATAACCCTTACTAGTTGCCTGTGTCGGTGTGGTGGCGGCTTTTAACGGCACATTTATATATTTACGCGAACTAACCCAAGAACAAAACTTCTAGTAGGTCTCTTGTTGAGTGTAAAATGTAAAGCATCATTAATGGGATATAAACCGGTTTGTGCAAGAATAATTGGAGCAAATATGTAATGGGAAACCCCTAAATATGGTAGACACCATCCAAATACATGCACCAACATCTATGAAATGCTGGAAATCACGTTAAAGGAATTGCCTATGAAAGTGATTACGATACTAGTGGAAGACTGGAATGCAACGATTGGGAAGGATAACGCTGGATGGGATCGCATCATTGAAATATATGGATATGGACAAATAAATTAAAGAGGTGGGAAAAAATACAAAAAGTTCACTACTTTAGCAGGTGGATGGCTTCACTATTCTGGCAAATCGCCCGAAGATGCTGGATGTAATTTCCAGTGAAACGTGGTACTCAAAACGGAACTGTTGTGGATTCACTCTTCAACACACCAGTGGGCTAAAGTAGTGAACTATTTGTCTTTTGCCAACGTGACACATTTTATACAGATTGGCTGTGTCGGTTGGTGGAGGTTTGCGACACATTTATAAATAATGTGATCTAACCCAAACACCTTTATTAAGAATATGACATCAATGTTTAGACACCTGATCTGACGTAAAGAGAACTACAAAGAGACTGGTCAAACGCGTGTAAGTGTTCAAGAGATGTTCAAGGCATGCCACTAGCTTATCAATGACCACATAAAATATTTCTATTTTGAACTTCTCCCTCCCCTCAAGTGTCACACCTGGTTCTGAGCTCTCATCTGCAAATGTTTTGCGTTTCCTCTTTCGCTGAAGATCGTGCTTATATGACTAAGAGACACCTGTCACATTTAAGGCTGCCCTTTCAAAAGCCTCAAACTGGTCTTACTGTCCCGCCACAAAATCCCTCAACGAAGACACAAGCTGTGCTGCTACAGAGATGTCAATGTCAATTTTCTGTAGGTGCATGCTTGTAGCGTGGAACCGGTCAGGTATGACGTCCCAGAAATGTACCATGAACACCATCTCTAAGGTGTCCAATTTAGCACATAGTCCAGTGGCCTCAATTCGAGTATCTCTTTTCTTATTATCATCATTGCACATACCACCGAAGGCCTCTCTAATGTGGGTGTAATTTCTCCACAGTGCCTTGGTTGACTCTTCCCGAGCACTCCACCGAGTACTGGACAGCGATTTTAATGTCAGTCTGACATCTGTCTTCTGAAAGACTTTCCCCCATCTGTGTGTGGATGAAGAACAAAATGTGTATAGTGACTGCAACATGTAAAAAAAAAACTCGTCAGCCTCTGGGCTACTGCCACGTTAACACCAACTAAGTTAAGTGAATGCACTGTGCAAGGCAAAACTCTATCAGAGGTTTTTTTTGTTTCAGGTGGGCCTGTAGCCCATTGTATTTTCCTGACATGTTGCTTGCATTGTCATATGATTGACCTCTACAGTTTGAGAGGTCCAACCCAAGTCCCTCCACCATCAAAGTCACACAGTCTGCTAAACTTTTACCAGTGTGGCTCTCAATTTGCTCAAAGCCCATGAATCGCTCCACCACATTTCCGCTGCTGTTAACAAACCGGAATATGAACTTCAATTGGTCCACATGTGACAGGTCTGGGTTGGAGTCAACAATGATTGAATATTTGGTATCCGAATCTCATCTGCTATTGTTTGGCAAGTTTTCTGACCCATCAGCTCAATGAGTTATTCACATATTGTCGATCACAAATAGGACACTGTGCCTCTTCCTTTTCCGCAAAACTTTTTAATATGTTCAGCTAAGAATGGGTCTAATTGTGATAGCAATTCTAGGACGCCAGGGAAATTACCGTTATGGGTTGACTCAAATTGTTCATCATCTCCCCTAAATGCAGGTCCTCTTTCCCCCAAGAGCTTGATCACTGCAACAACTCTTTTAAAAATGTTCCTTCAGTATTTACGTTTCCCATCAAGTTGCTGCATGAGATCTGAATCTATTCTTTCAGAGTGCTTCCAGTCACTAAAAAACCTAACTAAAGCCACTGAGCTTGTTGGAAAACTGTTTGCATGCAAAACAGTACATACAACCTGTTAAGGGTGAGTACAGTAGCCACTGTCGAGAAACCTTCTGCCCATTTGCCAATATACAGTTCAGAAGTTCATTGTTGTCTATCTCGGACTGAAGCTGGGTATTTTTCACTGCCATTTTGGAAGGGGACTGCTTCACTTTCAACAAGCACTGACTTCACAATGCCACTGGAAGTGCTTTGCCCTAATGCAGGGTCAGTGACCTCATAGCACTGGGAATGGCTTGGTTGCTGATTTGATTCTTGTGAACTGCCCAACTGCTCCTGAGGTGCAAATGATGGTTCTTGTATACCATTAGCTGTTGAGGGGTCGCCTTCAAAGGATGGCTCTGGGGGAGTGACATTACTGGAAACTGAACTAGTGCTAGTTCCTTTCTTACAGCTGACAATAGTGCTACTTTAATCATTATTACTATCAGAGGGTTTTTTAGAGACGTTGGCAATGATTGTAACAATCTTGATTTGAAGCTTTCGTTACTGCAGGAAGCCATACTCTTTGGTTTATTCGGTAAAGTCACGTGACTTTACCGAAAGAACACTTTGAAGCAAAACTACCTCTCTTGCCTCCTTTTCTTTTTTTTGGCTTTCCTTTGGTAAGCACCACTATTCCAACGTTTGTGTTCCATAACTCAGAACTAGTATGCAATTTATATGACTATATTTATAAAATATTAATTTACTTAATATATGTGAATGACAACACCCTTCAAATACTGTTGTTGGAAAATACAATTAAGGTGTAGTATTTTATAGTCTACTTGTACCTAAAGGCAATTTTTGAAAAAAATTGAAAAGTACGTAAAATAAAATCAACCTAACCCTTTAAAAAGGCGGTTAGAAAATAGCCCTTAGGAGAGATTGTTGAAAGAGCCTTTAAAAAGGCTGTTGTGTTAGAAAAAGATGAAAAAAGTATCTTAATATATTACTGTCGTGTACCAAGCAAGAAAACAGGAATCTGTCCGTGGCTTTTCCTACCAAGAAATGTCTTATCTACCTGCCTGACAGACATAAATATTTTGCTTGAAATTCTAAAGATAACTTTTTTTCATTGGCTGAACAACAGACACAGGTTTCTGATAAGTCAGTGAAATTACTTGGTGGAGACTATGCACATAGGCCACACCCCATCGATGGAGAGGGGGCAAAAAGACCTCGTAAGAGCTGTCGGCAAAAAAGATGAATGGGGTAATCTTTTAGTATGGATTGGGTCTCTTATATATGCGTTAGTGTATGAAAAAATATAGCTTTT
Organism: Lampetra fluviatilis; assembly: GCF_964198595.1. NCBI lineage: Eukaryota > Metazoa > Chordata > Hyperoartia > Petromyzontiformes > Petromyzontidae > Lampetra > Lampetra fluviatilis. The sequence continues at coordinate 2,967,105 of NC_136319.1, forward strand.
GGCATTTTTTTTATGCTTCACAACACCGGGGTGTATCTTTAATAATTGATTTGTCAACGGCTAAGCTCTCAACAAACGACGAGCCTTCAGTCTCAACACCTGGCTTTTTAGTGCATCTAATTTGGTTCTAAGGGCAGATACCTGGCAAAAATGGCAAATAGCTAACTAATTTCTATTAACAGTCTGAATCATATGGGCAGCTAGCGAGGGAAAATGGGCAGCTAGCTAAAATAAAGGGATAGCTAGTTACGGTAAGTCAAATAACGAACGACTTGCCATAATATGACGCCCTTCAAACTCTCCTGTTATGCAGAATGAACTGACTTGTTGGTGAATATTGTATCATGTCACAGCATATTGTAGCATGCCAACCAGTGGCTCAGTTGTACAGAAGCATGCACTGCATGTACCAAGGGGTCCAGGTGTTACGCTCGATGTATGTAGTGGTCAAATCACACTGTTAGCACCTAGGGGCCCGGGGGCCCTTGTGATTAGCTCACGCTATAAGCACCCAGGGGTCTAGTGATCAGCTTGCTCTGCGCGCACTTAGCGCCCTGGCGTTCAACTTCCTTCGGAGGACTTGGGCCACGCACCGCACGTGGCCTAAAGCTTGGAGGCCCCCTGGCAGTCCGAGGCCCCGGGGCACTGGCCCCACTGGCCCGGTCCATAATCCAGCCTTGCCCATAGACTCAATCAGAGACCCACAGACTCACATAGAGACCCATAGACTCAATCAGAGACACACAGACTCACATAGAGACCCACAGACAAACAGAGATACTCATAGACTCAGAGACCCATTGATTCGCACAGACCCACAGTATCACACAGAGAACCATCGACTCACATAGAGACCCACAGACTCAGAGAGACCCATAGACTAAATCAGAGGCCCATAAACTTACACCAAGAACCATAGGCTTATATCGAGACCCACATACTTACATAGAGACCCATATACTCACAGAGACTCGCAGCCTCACATAGAGACTCATAGACTCAATCAGATACCCACAGACTCACTCTGAGACCGGATAAACTGCCACATATCATGGGCTAGGAAGCTCAATGCAAGTGTTATTATTATACACATTATATCAGCCACACGTGAACAAACCCCAAACTCTCACTCAATCTCACCCTCTCTCACTCATGCGCCCACCACTCACCTGCCTCTCAGTAGCAAGGCGCTCACATGCTGAGTAGTAGCATTTAGGAGGGGATTTCCAAAAAAAACCTCCCTTGACCACGTGCAGCTTTTCCGGTTATTGAAAATATTCACAAAAACATCACCTACTCACCCCCGCCATCTACTGGACTTTTTCTTTAGACCGGACTACGAGCACAGAGGTAGGCGACCCCATTCGCATGAATAGGGTTGGTGGGGGTGGGTGGAGGTGGGTGGAGGTGAGCGGGTGAGTAGGGAACGGGGTGTTGTGTTGAGTGGGAGAGATCATTCATACGTGCGAATGAGGGGGGACAGGCTAGAAGAGCCTCATATGCATGAGAGCATTGGGTGTTTGGGCGAGTGCGTTGGCATAACAGTGGGTATGTGAGTGGATATGCGAGTTCGTAGTGTAGTGGTTAGCTTCGTCGGCCGGGTTTAGGCGGTGTTCGATTTCCGCTCACGGCCAACACCAGTGATGCATATCTGAACCGGTTTCGGGCCTCCCCTAGGTCGACTCAGCCTACAATGAGTACCTGGTGCGGTGTGTAAACATCGCCACTGGGGAGACAAAGGCGGTCGGGCGTGGTGCTGGCCACCCATCCCCTCGTGTGCCGTTCCGGCTTTCATAGGTGCTCGCTAACAGCACTTGCCCCAAAAGTATGTTAAGACTATATGGGGGATCTTTACATTTTACTTTTGGTTATGTGCGTGGTTACGTTGGTATGTTAGTGGGTATGTTGGTATGTGAGTGATACGCAAGTCATCTCAGTCAACCCATGGCACCTGGGTTTGTCTCGTGACCTCCTGTCAGCGAGCCTTTGACACTTCATGTGGCCTCAAAGTGCACCTGGCCTGGCACAGGTGTCATGGTGACGTCACCATCACTTAGTTGGCAAATGGCGGGTATTGAGATCTGTGAGTGTGGTGCCTGACGATAATGCTGTCGTGGCTATGAGCAATGCCATGGAGGGAAGGTCCATTCAATTGGCTGTTCGAAGCCACCACAGCGACCAACAGGGGCTCTGGACGGATGCGAGAGGCAGGTAACCCCTACACCTTTCATTCAATTACCACGAAAACACGTGCAAAATATCGAATTAAGCTTGAACCGGAAGTCCCGGGGGGAACTGGCGTCTAGAAAATCTCCTGGCACAAGTGCCATGGTGATATAAGGGGCCGTCCATAAATTACGTCACGCGATTTTGGACGATTTTTGACCGCCCCCCCCCCCATCGTCACAAAGTGTCACAAAAAGTCAGACCCCCTACCCCTAAAATATGACGTCACAAAGCTCTGCCCCCCCTCCACCCCGAAAAAAAATAAAACATGCTTCAAATCGCTTTAACTATTGTCATTGTAGTGCGTATTTAATGTGGCGCTGCACTCTGATGTTGTAGGAAAAAACATGTATTAAAAAGTCGATTTAATTAAGTAGAACGTGTTGTCTATATTTATTTCAAGTTGCGCATTTTGATGTGACGTCACATTTCTCAACCCCCCCTCCCCCTTGTAACACATCGTCACAAATGTCTGACCCCCCCCCCAGGTGCGTGACGTCATTAATGGATGGCCCCTAACTACCACTTAGTGGCGATTGGTGGTTGATGTGTGCGGAGTGGTGGTCTTGTGGTTAGCAATGTGCTACGAACCCGGCGACCCAATTTCGATTCCTGCTCATGGTCCTGGGGCCTCCCCAAGGTCGACTTAGCATCAAATGAATATACCTGGTTGCGATGTGTGAACATCGCCACTAGAAAGACAAAGATGGCTGGGTGTGGTACTGGCCACCCACCCCTTCGTGTGCCGCAGTGCAGACCTTCACAGGTTTTGCTCGCGACTAACAGCAGTGTCCCAAGTCTGTTAAGGCTACACGGGGGATCCTTGTCTTTGGGTAAGTGGTCGACCACCTCGGGAGTTCACAATTCGGTTGATATGTGAGCCAGTCCTAAGCCTGGATAAAAAGAGGAGGGTTGGGCAAAAGGGTGCTGATTCTTCGGCTCTTGACGATCACAGAAGAAAAAGGAAGGATACCGGCTCAGACTTTGCTTGGGTCAACCAAGGTCCAACAAACCCAAGCAAGTTGGGTCGAAAAATTTGCTTCTGGAAACCAGCAGCAGCAGCAACAGCTATAACACCATTAGGAAACAAAGTGGCCATACTCCGAAACAATGAAGGGGCTGAGAATGGCGAATGAGGAGATTACAGTCAGGGATGTGGAATGTGAGAAAACTGTGGGCAACGGGACAGTTAGAGGCTAGGAAAATAATAGAAAAATACCAAGGCACGGCAATCCTAGGATTGGCAGAAATGAGATGGACAGGAACGGGGGGGGGGAGATCAATGGGGAGGGGGGGGGTGAAGTGACCTGGTCAGGGGAATAAAAGTGTACACCAGAGGTGTAGGGTTCTTTTTAACACATAGGCTTTTGCGACCGATATTACTACTATAATAGCCCAGAAATATGTGTAACGCTCGTGATGTCACTCCACATGCCGCATCCCCCCCCCGTCAATTAATCATGAGCGGATGGATTTTTACACTCACGCAGAAGAAGGTCGAGCGGAAAGATTTTTTTTGCAAAGTCGCTTCAAATATCACGTTTCTTTACAGAAAGTGACGGTAAAAAATACATATACGCAGCACAGTGCTATATCCGTACGTGACGTCACTGCAAAAGAGCCCCCCCCCCCCCGTCACTATCAAAAGCAAGACATTTTTTTTACGCCAATTCGTTTTCAATTTGACGTTTCTTTATTTTTGAAGTTCATAAAATAAATAATTCTACGCAGCAACAAAGTGTATTTGGTGTCTTTATTTATTTCTTCAGCACTTGAACCAAAAGGTAAGTCTAATTTTTGCTTCTACATTATGATCAAATATATACATTTCTCGGTGATTTTCCAGACATTGTATCGAATTAAAATTGATTACAACCCCAGCGAGCGAAAGCAGAAGAAAATAAAGTATTGTGGCACATTAGGAATGGATCACTCTTTTAAGTATATGTCCTTGTGCAGCAAGGGAGTAAAGTGTGGTTCTGTGAAGGTCCTGATGTGCTGTGCAGTGCATCAACGCATGTGTGTACATCAGCATGTGATGACTGAGTCGGGCCTGTAGGTGGCTGGCAGGGTTAGTGAATAACCGCACGTGTAAACCAGCCACATGGTTAATGGCGTCTCGGAAGAATTGCTGCGTGTAACGCGCGTTGTTGCATTTTACAGGTAAAAGACCCAAAGGTTGTTTTTGATCGTTATATAAATGTTCTAGACTTGTTCTAGACTTTAAGCTTGGCTTTGAATTGTTCGTTTGTGATATATGCAATTAGAGACGTTTTAGCACTGTGCATTGTAAAGGGATGACGCACTGTAATTAGTTACTGTCATTGTAATTCTCTAACTCTAATACTGTTTAGTCCATAACCATGCCCATGTACCCAGAGTATGACTACTTGCAATGCTATTGAGAATAGAACACATGTAAAGTAGTAAGCTGTACAATGGTGAGATACAGTACGTATACTGTACACATACAGTACATATAATGGGTGTAATATACCGATATAAGTGGATGGTATAGATAGACATACAGCTTAGGATTAAAGTAATAGTCGAATAGTGATGTGAAAATGTGATTGTCAAAGACAAGGATGGTTTATAAGTAGTAGAATTGGGTTTAAGAGAAAGGGTTAATGAATAACCGCACGGGTAAACCAGCCACATGGTTAATGGCGTCTCGGAAGAATTGCTGCGTGTAACGCGCGTTGTTGCATTTTACAGAGTGACAATGCGGTTCTTCACAAGATTAATATTAACTACAATAAATAAATGTGCTTGCCCTTGATTTGGAGCACCTGTCTTTCATTTCGAGTGTGCAACAGTATCAGAGCAGTGATTTTGAACTAATTGAAGGTGAGTTAAATGCAGTGCTACAGTGACATGAAGTGAGGTATACATACTCTTTGGTTCTTTCGGTAAAGTCATGTAGGTGAAAAAAAAAATGAGAATAAAATTTTTATTATTTATATTTTTAATTGTATTATTTTTTATTTTATTATTTTAATATATTTTTTTCACCTACGTGACGTTACCGAAAGAACCAAAGAGTATGGATCCTTGCAGTCACGGAAACTTCAAATCTAGAATGAAGTGAAATGTTTTATGACATCGTTTTGTGCAAGAATCACTGCCATTAATACAGTATAAGAGATTCACACAAAATATTGTATGCCGAGGTTTCATTTTTTTAAGTTAATAAAAATGTATTTACGTGCAACAATTCCTAAAAAAGTACAATCACACAAGAAAACGTAATTGTACATCTTTATATTACAGTTTACGTCCTAGGATGGGCAAAAGGCTAATTGAAGGTCAGTTAAATACAGTGCTACAGTGACATGAAGTTAGGTGTTTTATGACATAGTTTGTTCAAGCATCACTGCCATTAATACAGTACTACAGTTAAATTCAGTGAAGTGTTTGATGACATCGTTTTATGCAAGATTCACTACCATTAAATTTACACAAGATACAATTATACTCTGCTCATTTTTTCGTAAATATTACAGCTTCCATCCTAGGATGGGCAAAAGGCTAGTCATCCATAATAATCCTTACTAGTTGGCTGTGTCGGGTGATGGCGGGTTTTAATTACACATTTATATATTTACGTAATCTAACCCAAACAAAACCTCTAGTAGGTGTCTTGTTGAGCATAAAATTAAAAGCATAATTTAAGGGATATAGACCGGTTTGTGCAAGAATAATTGGAGCAAATAGGTAATGGGAAACCCCTAAATATGTCTACCATCCAAATACATGCACCAACATCAGAATACGATATTTAAGAATGCTATGAAATGCTGGAAATTATGTTAAAGATGGAAGCTATTACGATACTCGTGGGAGACTGGAATGCAACAATTTGGAAGGATAACACTGGATGGGATCGCATCATTGAAATTTATGGAAATGGGAAAATAAATTAAAGAGGTGAGAAACTGCTATAATTTGCTTCAAAACATAACATGCTCACATGTAATACTGAAGTTCAAACAAAAAGACTGCAGAAAATGGACTGCAGTTTTTGAGGGGCTGATGATAAGGCCCTGCTTCTTAGTAGCATGGTCCAGGTCAAGCAGCAGCGCCTCCAACTCCTTCTCTGATTGAGCAGCAATCACCAGATCATCAGCACACATAACATGGTTATATAAAATGGATCCATTCCTCGACCACAACTGGGCATCCATCAGCCTACTATTGTATCTGTACCAGATAGAGATTCACTTGGTAAAACCATGGAAGGCTTCTTGAACTACGTTGTTGAAAACGATGTTAAGTAATGTAGGCACCAGAGGACATCCCTGTTGCACCCTAAGGTGAACAGGGAATGGCTCTGACTCCTAGCTACCAAGCTTTACCGAGGCCTGCTCACCATCATGAAGGTCCTTAATGCTTGTGTAGAGGTATTATTGTGCACTCCACATGCTGTCAGCTGGTAGTATCCCACACGTGTCAATAGGGGGCGGAAGAGTGATTGAGCCCAGTGTCCAAGGACTATGGCCAAAGGGACCAACGGTAACCCCTATGGGATAGCGGATCCAGGGACACAGACCCCAGGAGGGGGCTGGGGCATGATGTCACCATCCCAGAATCTGGTGGAAGGTTCTGGAAGGAAGGTGTGGCCGGGGCGGAGCAAGCCACGGACCTGTATAAAAGCAGGACCTCTAAACGGTCCCGGCAGTCGCCGTCCACCCGAAGACCAAGAGCCTCCTGAAGAGACGAGCCCAAGGGCAGAGCCGTACCCCTGGAAAGGGTCGGCTCCAGCTTATATACCAGTGAAGACCAAGCTTCACTCAAGAAAGGTTAGAATAGCCAGCGAGAGGCATATTAGTACGGAAGGACTACCTCCTCATTGTATCGGGTGTAAGGGGCCGTTACCCCATTTATGTTAGGGATTTATGTATATACTAGCGGAAGTACCCGGCTTTGCCCGGGTGAAAAATATATTTCTTAAAAACCTTACATATATATACACAGATACTAAGGTATTGTCAAAGCCCGGTGGGCTGTTTGTACATTTCTCCACCAACAAATATATAAGAGGCTTTCACAAGTCCAAAAAGTTGTAGAAAGTGTGGGGTAAATAGTTGATGTCAAAAGGTTTCCGAAAATTGCGGTCTCCCCCCCCCCCCCCTCAAAAAATATCTTTACCCCTCGTAGGTATATATACTAACAACACCTTACATACAACAGAGGAAGTGGTATCTATTGACTCTGTAGTAGTATCTACTGACTGTACCGTAGTATCTACTGAGCCAGTAGTAGCTACTGACTGTGTAGTAGTATTTAGTGACTGTAATAACTACTGACCATAGTAGTATTTACTGGGCCTACAGTAGTATCTACCGACTATATACTCGTAACGACTAACTGTATAGTATCTGCTGACTCTATAGTTGTATCCACTGACTATAGTAGTAACTACAAAATCTATAGCAGTATCTACTCACTCTATAATAGTATCTACTGACTCTAGTAGCTACTCACCATGGTAGTATGTACTGACTGTATGGTAGTATATACTGACTGTAGCAGTATTGACTGACTGTAGCGGTATATACTGACTGTTTTAGTATTTACTATAGCGGTATCTACCAACTCGATAGCAGTATCTACTATCGCTACAGCAGTCTATACCGACTGAGGTCGTACCTGCTATCACTACAGCAGTGCATACTGCTGTGTTGGTACCTGTTATGATGACAGCAGTGCATATTGTGGTGGAACCTGCTATGATTACAGCAGTGCATACTGCTGTGGTGGTATCTGCTATGATGAGAGGAGTACATATTGTGGTGGTGGTACCTGGTATGATAACAGCAGTGCATATTGACTGTACTCATCATTCACCCTCACCATTCACCACTCACAACTCACCCTTACCACTCATCCTCACCACTCACCACTCCCACTCACTATTCACCATTCACCCTCACAACTCACCACTCACCAACCTCCCTCACCAATCTCCCTCACCACTCACCCTCACCACTCACCCTCACCACTCACCCTCACCACTCACCAATCACCACTCACCCTCACCACTCACTCTCACCACTAACCCTCACCACTAACCCTCACTACTCTCACTCACCACTCTCCCTCACCACTCACCACTCACTCTCACCATTCACCCTCACCATTCAGCCTCACCACTCACCCTCACCACTCACCCTCACCACTCACCGTCACAACCACCACTCACCCTCACCACTCAACTTCACCCTCACTACTCACCATTCATCCTCACCAATCACCACTGACCAATCACCACTCACCACTCTCCACTAACCCTCACCACTCAACCTCACCACTCACCCTCAAAACTAACCACTCTCTCACCACTCACCCTCACCACTCAGCACTCACCCTCACCACTCACCCTCACCACTCACCCCTCACCGCTCACCACTCACCCATCACCACTCACAACCGCCACTCACCCTCACCACTCATCCTCAACACTCACCTTCACAACAACCACTCACCCTCACCACTCACCCTGACCACTCACCACTCATCCTCACCAATCACACCCTCACCAATCACCACTCACCCCTCACTAATCACCACTCATAACCGCCACTCAACCTCACCACTCACGCTCACCCTCACCACTTACCCCTCACTAATCACCACTCATAACCGCCACTCACCCTCACCACTCACCCTCACCACTCACTCTCACCATTCACCACTCACCCTCACAACAACCACTCATCCTCACCGCTCAGCACTCACCCTCACTACTCACCCTCACCACTAATCCTCACCAATCACACCCTCACCAATCACCACTCACCCTCACCACTTGCCACTCACCCTCACCACTCACCACTCACCCTCACCATTCACCCTCACCACTCTCCCTCACCACTCTCCCTCACCACTCACCAGTCACGCTCACCACTCACCCTCACTACTCACCACTCACCCTCAACACTCACCTCTCACCACTCACCCTCACCACTCACCCTCACCACTCACCCTGACCACTCACCACTCATCCTCACCAATCACACCCTCAACAATCACCACTCACCCTCACCACTCACGCTCAACACTCACCCTCACCACTCATGCTCACCACTAACCCTCACCACTCACCCTCACCACTCACTAATCACCTCTCACAACCGTCACTCACCCTCACCACTCACTCTTACCACTCACCCTCATCACTCACCCTCACCACTCACCCTCACAACAACCACTCACCCTCACTACTCATCCTCACCAATCGCACCCTCACCAATCACCACTCACCCTCACTGCTCACCCTCACCGCTCACCACTCAACCTCACCCTCACCACTCACGCTCACCCTCACCACTCACCTCTCACTAATCACCACTTACAACTGCCACTCACCCTCCCCACTCACCCTCACCAATCACCACTCACCCTCACCACTCACCCTCACCATTCACCCTCACCACTCACCCTCACCATTCACCCTCACCACTTTCCCTCACCACTCTCCCTCACCACTCACCATCACCACTCACCAGTCACGCTCACCACTCACCCTCACTACTCACCACTCACCCTCAACACTCACCCTCACCGCTCACCACTCACCCTCAACACTCACCCTCACCGCTCACCACTCACCCTGACCACTCACCACTCATCCTCACCAATCACATCCTCACCAATCACCACTCACCCTCACCACTCACCCTCACCAATCACGCTCACCCTCACCACTCACCCCTCACTAATCACCACTCACAACCGCCACTCACCCTCACCACTAACCCTCACCACTCACCCTCACCAATCACCACTCACCCTCACCACTTACCACTCACCCTCACCACTCACTACTCACCCTCACCACTCTCCCTCACCACTCTCCCTCACCACTCTCCCTCACCACTCTCCCTCACCAATCACCCTCACCACTTACCACTCACCCTCACCACTCACTACTCTCCCTCACCACTCTCCCTCACCACTCTCCCTCACCACTCTCCCTCACCACTCACCACTCACGCTCACCACTCACCCTCACTACTCACCCTAACCACTCACCACTCACCCTCAACACTCACCCTCACCGCTCACCACTCACCCTCACCACTCACCCTGACCACTCACCACTCATCCTCACCAATCACACCCTCACCAATCACCACTCACCCTCACTGCTCACCCTCACCGCTCACCCTCACCACTCACCCTAACCACTCACGCTCACCCTCACCACTCACCCCTCACTAATCACCACTCACAACCGCCACTCACCCTCACCACTCACCCTCACCACTCACCCTCACTACTCACCCTCACTACTCACCACTCATCCTCACCAATCACACCCTCAACAATCACCACTCACCCTCACTACTCACGCTCAACACTCACCCTCACCACTCATGCTCACCACTAACCCTCACCACTCACCCTCACCACTCACTAATCACCTCTCACAACCGTCCCTCACCACTCACTCTTAACACTCACCCTCACCACTCACCCTCACAACAACCACTCACCCTCACAACAACTACTCACCCTCACTACTCACCCTCACCACTCATCCTCACCAATTACACCCTCACCAATCACCACTTACCCTCACTGCTCACCACTCAACCTCACCCTCACCGCTCACCCTCACCACTCACCCCTCACTAATCACCACTAACAACCGCCACTCACCCTCCCCACTCAACCTCACCCTCACCAATCACCACTCACCCTCACCACTCACCCTCACCACTCAACCTCACCCTCACCACTCACCCTCACCACTCACCACTCACCCTCACCACTCACCACTCACCCTCACCACTCACTCCCACCACTCACCACTCTCCCTCACTCACCACTCTCCCTCACTCACCACTCTCCCTCACTCACCACTCTCCCTCACTCACCAGTAATCTTTTAATATATAAGAGTGATACAAAATAGTAAACATACATATTTAAATGTTTTAACTGAGCTCTGAAGTTGCGTGACTAACCTCGTAGCTTTTCGACGGAGATAAGAATCTCTGCGATTGTTTGAAGATATCGGGGAGGGTGGGGGGAAGATAAACACGCCCACTTATGACATCCCCCCACACCGAACACCGAGCAACGCCGCGAGTGTGTGCGAGTCTGACAGTGTGAGTCTGTCTGAGTGTGTGTGAGTCTGAAAGTGTGAGAGCGAGTGTATGTGTGAGTCTGAGTGTTAGAGTGAGTCTGTGTGTGTGAGTCTGAGAGTGTACGAGTGAGTTTGTGTGTGAGAGTGAGTGTATGTGTGTGTGTGAGAGTGAGTGTATGTGTGTGTGTGAGTCTGAGAGTGTGAGAGTGAGTCTGAGAGTGTGTGTGTGTCAAATATCAAAAATATAAAAAACATTTTTTACCAAATGTCTGTCTATAGTTTTCTGGTTAGATTTTTGTTGCTATTTCTTTTATAACTGCTCTCCCTCACCACTCTCCCCCTCACCACTCTCCCCCTCACCACTCTCCCCCTCACCACTCTCCCCCTCACCACTCTCCCCCTCACCACATGTTAAGGGCGCTCCTAAAGGAATCTACAACCTTCGATGATTCCTTTGCGCGATTCAAAGAATCGATTCCTGGCGCATAGGAGGTTTCCATTTTTAATTACAGAGTTTTATTTTCATTCGTATGTTATGTTTTAAAGTTTTCAGGAGTTTTTAATTATATTTTAGCCCCGGTCAACGCCGGATATTTCCCATTCGTAGCAGTTTATATCAACTCTATAACCAACTTATATTAAACGGAAATAAGGCGATTCTAAATGAATCTACAACCGTCGATTCCTTTTCGCGATTCAGAGAATCGATTCTTGGCGCGGTCGGGTTTAGAGTTTTAATTACACAGTTGTATTTTCATTGGAATGTTATGTTTTAAAATTTTCAGAAGATTTTAATGTATTTTTCCCCCGGGCAACGCTGGGTATATCGAGTTTATACCACAAAGTCGACGCCTGACAGAGTTGCGTGTCGAGGCCTAGTACCGTGCAGAGCCTCTGGCCTCGCCTAGATTGCCCACCCGACTGAGGCTGGGTACTGGGGCCGTTAACCCCCCCCCCCCCCCGCGCTACAATAATACTGTCTAATCGCTATAATTTTATTATCTACCGACCCTATAATAGTAATTGCACACATTGGGGTGGGGGGGGGAGTGAAGAGGACGTGAAACTTTGATGAATTTACCTCAGAATCGCGTGTTAATGCGTGCGCATATTTTTAACGGGAATTCAAAATGGCGTCCATCCCGCAGCGAACGCGTTGCTACCCGTTGCCAGGGGCAACCGCCGTGGTCCGCGCCGGCCGGCGATAGTAAATGACTAAATAAAGCGTTAAATAAATAAATAAAGATAAATCGCACTAAATCGATAATCGGTCCGATTTAAAGTTTAGAGACGAAAAATCGGAAATGCCTAAGTTTACCGCGGGGCCGGGGGCGTGCCCACCTGCAAAATTTAATCTTGCCGAACCCCACGGTCCGAGAGCTAAATCCCCCGGTAGGGAGCGTACGCAGACGGATGGACGGACGGACGGACGGACAAAAAATTAATTATATAGGTTAGATATATAAAAAAGGGAAATTTGTGAATATGTGTGTCTGTTCGAAATGTTTAGCATACTTTCCAACATGCAACAAACTTGAAATTTAGCATGTGGGTAGCTTCCAGAATGTACACAATGCAAAAAGTATAAAAATAGACTTTTTGTATTTGGGGGGGGGGGGGGGGGCGCAATAATGGATATATATTTCACGGCAAGTGAGCGGTGACGTCACATCTGTGACGTTACCCCGCATGTGGCAGCCATTACACAGTGCCTGCTGACGTCACGCATCGCCCCCCCCCCAACCCAACGCGTAGGCCGTGTATTTGTAGAGTAGTATGGAGACATGACGTCATACGCGCTGTGAGGTGCGAGGACGTCATGTCACCTGGGGGTACTTAAGGGGGGCCCCGTGACGAAAGGGGGGTCATTCTGGGAGCCCGGGATGGAGAGGGGTTGAAGAGATAGCCAGGGGAAAGGCTGGGAGAGGTCTGCACAAAGCCAGCTAGGGTTAGGTGGGGCGCTGCTCTCCTTGGTCGGGCGGTGTTGGTTGAGCCCCCGTCCCGACTCGAGTGAGAGAGCGAGAGATAGCTGGGCTAGCAGCAGAGAGAGCCAGAGATAGCTGGGCTAGCAGCAGATATAGCCGAGGTCCCCGTGAAGGACCCAGTGTAGGGGCACCTACCTCTGGTGCGGTTATTGCTCCCTTGTGTTAATAAACCGGCACAAGCCCTTACCTGGAAACCTGCCTCTGAGTCGTCATTCACCACACAACATATTAATCCAAGACAATAATCCAAGTCCCGGGCGAAGCTGGTAGTGAAGCTAGTTGTTAATAAAATACATGTTGCCTCAGAAAGACTCTCCTCTAGCTATTGACCTACTACACTTGTGAGCAGAAAGATAGCAATTCTGAAAGCATGAAGAAAAGTCCAGAGTCTTAGTCTGTTTATGGTATCATAGGCCTTGACCAGGTCAATAAAACAGATATCTTAGGTCCTGTTGGAATTCCCGACACCTCGGCTGTAGCAGACAGACAGAGAATATGGCATCTGTGCAGTACTGCCTTGGCCTGAAACCACATTGGGGCTCTCATCAGCAAGCATCGCAAGGCGGTGTTGAATATTTTTTGCCAGAACTTTTCCCAACACACTGAGGAGGGAGATATCCATGTAGTTGTTACAGTCTATGTGGTCCCCCTTCTTAAAGAGGGGGACCATCAGGGCATCCTCCCCATCCTGTGGGCTGTTATAATGATGTAATTTATGGCAGTCTGCACATAATTGCCACCCTTCCTCAGCAGTTAGTTTGGGAGATTATATCTAATTGGCACTTTCCTGGTCTCAGACTCTGGATCGCCTTCCGTACTTCTTCAACAAATGGCACTTCAGCCAGCCACTTGCAGGCGGTGACTTCTTCCAATACTGCAGCCTTAGCAGGGTCATCCCCACTGTGTCCCATGATTTGTTCTTGGCTAAGGGATATCCCCTTCCCCAAGACCTCAGAGAAATGTTCAGTAAATCTGCAAACCTGTTCCTAGGGGTCGAAGATCAGATCACCTTTTTTTCCTCTTAGCATGGTGATAGGTGTGAAGCTGCAAGTTACTATTCTTATGGAATTAAAGAGTGACTTGTCATCGCGGGTGGCTGAGGCAGCTTCTATTTGCTCAGCAACCAGTAAGCACCACTCATCCTTGCAGTGGCGCATGGCTCTCCGAACCTATGAGTGAAAGCTGCGGTAAGCCTCCTCATTCTCTGACGTGGGATGCTGTAGATGGTAGGAGTGGGCCTATTGCTTTTTCTCAGCCAGCCAGATCACCTCCTCCATCAGCCAGAGTCTCTGGGGACGTTTGGACGGCATACCCAAAGCAGCTTTTGTAGCTGCATGAGCCACAGTCCTTAACCTCACCCAATTCCCCTCAGCATCCAGAGGAGGGCGAATGGTGCCAAACCCAGCTGTAAGCAATGATACAATTCTCGCTTGCAACTTTTATCAGCTAGCTTTTACCAAGCCATTGTGGGTTTGAATGGGGTCCTAAATGGACACCCACCACTGTAGTGGAAGAATGGCAGGCACATCTTACAGATGACAACCCGATGGTCAGTGGGCAGATCAGCTCCATGTCCTGGTGTCAAGGACATGGCCCACATCCACTGTTCTGTAAAAATGTAGTCCAGCAGATGTTCTTGCTTGGACCCGGCATACATCGATATTGTTGTGTAGATGCGCCGATGCAGGAACAGCTGTAATTAGAAGCCTATGAACTGCACAGAAGTCTAGCATAATTCAACCATTGTTATTGAGCCTATCTGGCTCATGTCTTCCAATCATTCCAGCCCTGGTGCCACCATCATGACCCACTCGGGCATGAAAGTCACTGAACAGCATGACTCTATCCCAAGGGGCCAATATTGCTAGCACCTGTGACGGGAGGTCATGGAAGGCATCTGACTTAACGGCCTTGCCTGCATCTCTCCACTGATGTTCATATTTGGTTGGGGCATAACCAACCACCAACATTAATTGCCGCCATTGATGGGAAGATAAGCCCACATTATCGTGGAACTCACAGCTTCTCACACCTCACCACCATTCTCCCATACCTCCATTATTTTGTTCAGAATAAGAGCCATTCCCTCTTGTTTGGTAGTTTCCTGGTGACTGGTGCCAGAACCGGTCCACCGGATCTCATGAATACCACAAAGATCCAGGCGGTACCGGTCCAGCTCCAGACAGAGGAGTGGCAGCCTCTTCGCCACAATAAGCATTCAAACATTCTAAATAGCCATTTGCAGTGGCCTTTTGCCATTTCTGGAGGAATCCCAAGGATATGGGTTGAGTCTCCTGGCGTTGCCAAATCGGTTTTGGCCAGGAAACTTTAAAGACACCTGTCCCCCCGGCACAAGTTAGTTCGATATTTTTTACGTGGTTTCGTGGTCATTGAATTGAAGTTGCAGGGGTCACTAGCCCCTTGCACCCGTCCAGAGCCCCCATGGTGGCTACGAGAACCATGAGGGTTAACAGGCTATCCTCCCCCCCCTCTCCTCCTCCCTCCTCCCCCCCAATGGCATTGTTCACAGACTCCATAGCATTATCGTCCAGCAACCACCAAGGCGGTAGGGGTTTGCTTTTTCCGGACTCTTCCTGACCCACTCACTCACCGACTCACTCACCAACTCACTTATATCCGCGCAGTGGTGCAGTTGGAAGCCAAACACAGCTCCTTCCGTAGCGGCCAACGCCCGCGCAAGTGGAGAGACAGAGGGAGACGGCGATGGTGTAGCTACAGGCGCGTTTATTGAGCCAATCACAGCCACTTGCACAGCCTCCAAGTTCCTTACCCTATTCTTCTCCACCCACTTCTCCCTCGTCCTCCTCCTCCTCCACCTCCCCTCCTGCCCCTCCTCCACCTCCCCTCCTGCCCCTCCTCCACCTCCTCTCCTCCCCTTGATTGACTGGAAGCGAAGATTCGAGCAGCATTTAATTTAAGGCACATTATCAAATCAGATACCCTAGAAACCGGTTAAAACCGGTTCGGAAGTACCCTCGGCAGGAATCGCGATGTTATTTCAAGCGTAAAGCAGGGCGGTAGCGGTGGGGATGGTGGTGAGCTGAGGTGATAGGGTTGGCTGCGGTGAGTTTGGTTGGTTGAGTGAGGTGGTTGGGTGAAGTGAAGTGAGAGGGTTGGGTGAGGTGGGACGGTTGGGTGAGAGAGTTGGGTGAGGTGGGATGGTTGGGTGAGGTGAGCTGAGAGGGTTGGGTGAGGTGAGGTGGGAGGGTTGGGTGAGGTGAGGTGAGAGGGGTTGGGTGAGGTGAGGTGGGATGGTTTGGTGAGAGAGTTGGGTGAGGTGGGATGGTTGGGTGAGGTGAGCTGAGAGGGTTGGGTGAGGTGAGGTGGGAGGGTTGGGTGAGGTGAAGTGAGAGAGGGTTGGGTGAGGTGAGGTGAGAGGGGTTTGGTGAGGTGAGGTGGGACGGTTGAGTGAGAGAGTTGGGTGAGATGGTTGGGTGAGGTTCAGCACCAACCAGCTCCACAGCCTTGCCTGCGACTCACCGCAACTGTCAACCTGGTTGGAAGCCGATTCGGGAAGTTTCCCGGTGGGAATGGCGAGGGGTGGAAACGGGGCGCCATTTGTTCGCAGGTCCCTCGGCAATCTGAGCCGAGGTCACATGACTGCCCCCACCCCCCCGTCGGCTAATCAGGGCCTAGCTGCCCTGCGGTTGACGTCACAGTTAAAAGGTCACGTGATCACCCCCCCCCCTCCACGTCGGCCAATCAGGGCCGAGCTGCCCTGCAATGAAGTCCCAGCTCAGAGGTCACGTGACATCCGGAGCCAGGCATCCAGCTGCTGTCCGATAGCCTAGAGAGAGGGGAGGGGGAGAGAGAGAGAGCACGAGCTTGTGTTTGGGCCTCCACAAGGTCGACTAAGCCTCAAATGGGTTCCCGCTGCGGATCGGTGCATGCGGTTTTAATAAGGGTCTCGATGAGCATGTGTCGCTATGGGTCTCTGTAGGTTTCTATGGGTCTCTATGGTTCTATTTGGGTCTCTGGATCTCTGTGGGTCTCTAGGAGTCTCTAGAAACATGCGTTTAGAGTATTTTTCTATAAGAATAGGCTTTATCCTTTCTGGCAATAAAACAGGAGGTGTTAAGATGTTAAAACACCAAACCGAAACCTTTTGCAAGGAATCATGTACTGCATTAACCACATATACTTTTGGCGAACGTGCAAAAAAAAAAATGCTCCGGAAGTATATAATGCATTGTCTTTGAAACTGATTGGTCCACACCAGAGACAGCTTTCTTTAGAGCCTAGTCTCAAACAGTGTTAGACCAGAGGACGGGAAAAGGCGAACAGCACAAATACAATGCACTATCAGGACATCGAGAGCTCGGGGTTGGCAGCTACATCATGGGATTTGGCTGCTGCTATTAACTATTCATTTCCACGTGATGATGATATCAGCCACTTCATTGGCCTATCATTTGTGATGGCCAGGTCGCTTCTGATAAAAAGAGCTACACTGCTCAGTGGGGCCTTACCTGGTAAAATAAAAAAAAAGTTTTAGTTAGGTTTGTATCTATGTAAGGCTCATCTTGCTTCCTCCTCCTCCACCCCGTTCTCCTAACCCCCGCTCCACCTTGCCACTCCCCCTCTCCTCCCCTTCTTCCCACCTTCCTGGCTTGCGTGAGTGCGGGAGGGTCCCGGGAGAGGCTGGGGTTGGTGTCGGAGCAGTGTGCCCCTCCCCTCACAGTCAGAGTCTTCACCGCGGACCCCCTGAAGGGGGCCACCACACTGAGTTCCCTCCAGGGGTCCACGTCCCCTGCACACACGGCGGAAGATAGGAGGAGGGGATCAGCAGGGGTCAGGTGCAGAGGTTCGTGGTTCGGGTCCGGTTGGCCTGCCCCGATCAATCCTGCGGATGTCGCTGTGATGCTACACACACACAGTATGGTGAGTGAGTGAGTGGGTGAATGAGTGGGTGAGTGAGTGGGTGAGTGGGTAGGTGAGTGAGTGAGTGAGTGGGTTTTTGAGTGGGTGAGTAGGTGAGTGAGTGGGTGAGTGGTTGGTGAATGCGTGGGTGAGTAGGTGAATGAGTGGGTGAGTGAGTGGGTGAGTGGATAGGTGAGTGGGTGAGTGAGTGAGTTAGTGATGGGTGAGTGAGTGGGTTAGTAGATGAGTGAGTGGGAGGGTGAGTAGGTGAATTATTTGGTGAGTTAGTGGGTGAGTAAGTGGGTGAGTGAGTGGTTGGGTTAGGGGGTGAGTAGGTGAGTGAGTGGATGAGTGTGTGAGTGGCTGAGTGAGTGGGTTAGTGATGGGTGAGTGAGTGAGTTAGTGATGGGTGAGTGAGTGGGTTAGTGATGGGTAAGAGAGTGGTTGAGTGCGTGGGTCAGTAAGTGGATGGGTGAGTGAGTGAATGGGTGGATGGGTGAGTGAGTGAGCAAGTCGGTTACTCGGTGAGTCGGTGAGTATGTGAGTGAATGTGTGAGTGCGTGAGTGGATGAGTGAGTGGGTTAGTGATGGGTGAGTGAGTGGTTGAGTGAGTTGGTGAGTGAGTGGGTGAGTGAATGGATTAGTGAGTCGGTGAGTGAGTGGACAGGTGAGTGAGTGGATGGGTGAATCAGTGAGTGAGTGGGTCGGTGGGAGAGTGAGTGAGTGGGTGAGTGAGTGGGTGAGTGAGCGGGTGAGTGAGTGGGTGGTTGGGTGAATGATTGAGCGGGTGAGTGAGTGGTTGGGTGAGTGGGTGACTGGGTGAGTGGTTGAGTGGGTAGATGAGTGAGTGGGTGAGTGAGTGCGTTAGTGATAGGTGAGTGAGTCGGCGAGTGCGTGGATGAGTGCAAGGGTGAGTAGGCGAATGATTGGCTGAGTGAGTGTGTTATTGAGTGGATGGATGGGTGGGTGAGTAGATGAGTGGGTAGGTTAGTAGATGAGTGAGTGGGTGAGTGCGAGGGTGAGTAGGTGAATGATTGGGTGAGTTAGTGGGTGAGTGAGTGGGTTATTAAGTGGATGAGTGGGTGGGTGAGTGAGTGGGTGAGTGAGTGGGTTAGTGAGTGGGTGAGTGAGTGGGTGAGTGAGTGGTTGAGTGAGTGAGTGAGCGGGTGAGTGAGTGGATGGGTGAGTGGTTGAGTGAGTGGGTGAGTGTGTGGGTTAGTGGTTGAATGAATGGTTGAGTGAGTGGGTGAGTGATAGGGTGAGTGGGTAGGTGAGTGAGTGTGTGAGTGAATGGGTGAGTTGGTGGCTAAGTGACCGATTCAATATCCCAAATGATCGGTAAGGCCCACTGAGCTCTGTAGCTCAAGGAAGTGTTTCATCATCATCACCACCACGTGAAACTCCATAGCAGCAGCCAAATAGCTATAATAAACGCATGACGTTGATTCTCAATGTGGAGGGGAAAAAAACGGAGGGACAGAGATACACCGGCTCCAAATATACAGCAGCAGGAATTGTCAGGATCGAACCCACAACCTTCTACGTACCCGGGGGAGGGAGACAACATCTACCTAGCCACCATGGCGAGCCGCAATGACCGTCCGGGGCTCACCGTTGACGAACAGCAGGCGGCTCCCCGTGGGGCGATCGCCTCCGAACATGCGATTGGTGGACTCCACTCCGCGCTCCATATCCTGCTGGGTGAGGCCGAAGGCATCGGTGCACATCGCCGCGGTCGTCTCGAGGGACAGCAGCTTGGAGAAGGGGCAGCCCTCCCGGGGGCGGCATGTCTGGACTGCTCGCGCAGTCAAGCCACGGGAAACGGGTCAGATGGTGACTCTGTCACTCCTCAGTCGGTCGCTCGCTCAATCCCTCACACACCCACTCACTCGCTTACTCACCCAGCCACTCACCCGCTCACTCACCCAGCCACTCACCCACTCAGTCACTCGCACATTTGCTCACTCGCTCGCTCATTCATTCACACACTTGCATACTCACTCGCTCACTCATGCCCCCACTCACTCACCCACTCACCCACGCAGTGACTCATGCAGTCACTCACGTGCTCTCTTACTCGCTCGCTCGCTCACTCATTCATACACTCCACGTTCACTCACTTGCATGCTCACTCACTCACTCACGCACCCACTCACTCACGCACCCACTCACTCACCCACCCACCAAACCAAACATAAGCTGTTTGGGCAGCCCATTGTATTGCTACGTATAAAGTAGACTCTCGATTATCCAGGTGCGTTTTATCTAATTTGCGGATTAACAGCACACCTGAGATTTTGACATGAATTAATGAATCATGGATTATCCCTTAAGCCCAAATTAATAATCTAAAAACATTGTTATACATTGTTATCCTTGGATATGCTTATTAAAAGTCACATGGTGCTTAAACCGAACAAATAAGTTACTCATGGTTAATCCAAAATCCACATGATCGCCCCTACAGTACAGTAGTTGCAATATCTATACAACAGTGAGGCGGAGTTTGATTGATGTTGATTGGCGTGGCTCTGCTGCTATCATCCACTTAGTGGGCCGAGTATTCTGCTGAGCAGTAGCCAGGAAGGTGTTATTATTATCACTGAGCATGTGCATCATTGATCTCTCAATCATTTGTATTCGTTCTAAATCGAAAGATGAACAATCGAGATCGTCATTCGTGCTTTATTTTGAGTGATTTATCCGATCATTTATTTTGTGAGTTTTAATTAATGAAACTGTGCGATGGCAGATACACTGAAGGATGGTTGTTTAAAATTTAAAGGATTTTTCAAACCTGTTCACATGAGCATGTGTTTTTGTATGGACTTCTGTAATAAAGCAACATCAATATATTCTTTACTACACATTTTAGTTTGGTTTATTAACAAACAAAATGTTCTTAACTTAAAAATAATGTATCCCTATGTTAGTGGTCTAGAAGGAATGGTTATATTTTTTTTTTATTCGCCATTTTGAATTATCCCCGGCCATCTTTCCCATCATTAGCGAGGATAATCGAGACTCTACTGTACACCTGCATAGTGCCTTTCACTATCTTCATGTTACTCTATCTCTGTGTCACTCTATGTAGCTATGTCTATCTCTGTCTATAGCTATATACGTGCATCTCCACGGTGTAATACTCACGGAAGCCCAGCTCCGTACACTTCTGATAGAACCAGGGTCTCAGCTCCGACCGCTGGGGGTCACGGAGTTCAGAGATAACCCCTTGGTAGAGGTTCACCGTGCAGGGGATTCTCTTGATCAGATACCTCTGGAGAGAGAGAGATGAGAAAGGGGGGGGGGGGGTGAGGAGAGTGGTAGCGAGATGTTAACTCCCTCGCCTGGTATACAGGAGGTCATGGGTTCGATCTGACCCTGACGCCTGCTGCTGTATATGTGGAGTTTGCGTGTCTCTCTCCCCGTGGTCGCGTGGATATTTCTCCGGGTCCTCCGGTTTTCCCTCTCCAGATTTGGAATCGACATCACACGTTCAGAGTATTTTGTTACTGCTGTGCATTTCCACATGATCATGATGATGATGAGCCACTTCGTTAAGCTGTCAATGGTAATATCCAGACTCTTTGGTTCTTTCAGTAAAGTCACGTAGGTATAAAATAAAATAAATCACGACGTTTCGGGTGCAACACAAGCGTCGATCATCAGGTGGGGTGCTTGTGTTGCGCCAAAAACGTCGTGATTTATTTTATTTTATACCTACGTGACTTTACCGAAAGAACCAAACAGTCTGGATTCCCGCAGTCACGAAAGCTTCAAATCAAGGGGAATATCCAGGTCGCTCCTGATAAAGAGCAATGTAGCTCAGTGGGCCTCACCTTGTAAAAAAAAAGTTGTATTAAGTTATTCATAATCAACGTTTTTGGGTTTAGATCACGTTATTTATAAATGTGTCGTAACCCTCCACCACCCGACACGGCCAATCAGTAAAAAAGTGTCACGTTGACAAAAGACAATTAGTTCACTGCTTTAGCCCACCGGTGTGTTGAAGCGTGAAACCACAACATTTACAATTTGAGTACGACGTTTCGCTGGTAATTGCATCCAGCATCATCGGGCAATTCGCCAGAAGTGAACTAATTGTCTTTTGTCAACGTGACACTTTTTTACTGATTGGCCGTGTCGGGTGGTGGAGGGTTACGACACATTTATAAATAACGCGATCTAAACCCAAAACGTTGATTATGAATAATATTGGTCGCGAAAGCGTACGTGTTAAACTGTATTAAGTTAGTTGAACAATTATCTTAATATCTTTCCGAGGCAGTTCCTTTAACGTGCTTTGCAACGTTTCATGGGTGAGTGGTGAATGAGTGAGTGGGTGAGTGAGTGGTGAGTGAGTGGGTGAGTGAGTGAGTGGGTGAGTGAGTGGGTGAGTGAGTGAGCGAGTGGTGAGTGAGTGGGTGAGTGAGTGGGTGAGTGAGTGGTGAGTGAGTGGGTGAGTGAGTAAGTGAGTGGGTGAGTGGTGAGTGGGTGGGTGAGTAAGTGAGTGAGTGAGTGGTGAGTGGGTGAGTGGGTGAGTGAGTGGGTGAGTGATGAGTGAGTGGGTGAGTGAGTGGGTGAGTAAGTGATATCTTCAATACCCCATTCTGCACGCTCGGTGCGTATATTTGGATAACAGACATATTTATGGGTTGCCCATTACATATTGCTCAATTTATTCTTGGTCTGTATTCCATTAACGATGCTTTGGCTTTTGCGCTCAACAGTAACCCTACTCCTCTGGTGTTTACAGATCACTTCACCCCCCCCCCCCCTCAAATTTATCTCCTCCCGTTCCTGTTCACCCCATTACTGCCTGTTCTAGGATTGCCGTGCCTTGGTATATTTCCATTTACTTTCTCAACAGCTCTAACTGTCCCATTGCCCACAGTGTTCCCACATTCCACGTGATCTCATTCGCCATTCTCAGCCTCTTCGTTGTTTTGGAAAATGTCCGCTTTGTTTCCTGACGGTGCCGTAGGTGCCGTAGCTGCTGCTGATGGTTTCCGGTACCAATTTTATCGACCCAATCCCCCAGTTACTCAATTGGGGACGCGGACCTTGGTTGACCCGGGCGACGTCCGAGCCGGTATTCTTGGATTCCTTTCGTCTTTTTTTCTTCACGAGCCGAATGACCGGCACCACCCTTTCTCCCGACCCTCCTCCTCCTTTTTATCCAGGCTTGGTGACTGGCCTCAGATATCCACTTGAACCGTGGACCCCCGATGTGGAGTTAATTGTCCTTATCCCCTGGCACCTGCGATTCGCACGGATGGCTACGTACGGTGCGAAAGAGGTCCAACGTACATACAGAGACTCAAGTAGCCACTCACCCACTCACTCACTCACTCACCCACTCACTCACTCACTCACCCACTCACTCACTCACCCACTCACTCACTCACTCACCCACTCACTCACTCACCCACTCACTCACTCACTCACCCACCCTCCGATGAGCACGGTTGGCTATGTACGGTGCATAAGAAGTTCAACACACGTACAAGTCCTTAGCTGCTGTGCAGTAATAAACTCTCTCTTTCCCTGTCTCTCTCTCTCTCTGCCAGGTCACAGAGGGTGGGGCAGGGAGATAGGGATCCACACACAAACTCACACAAATAAAGAAGAAATAACACAGGGTACAACCAGCGAGACGGACATATTGTGAACCTTGTTGATGTGGGTCCGGGGAGTGAACCTTGTTGGTGTGAGTCAGATGAGTGAACAAGGCGAGTGAACCTTGGTGTGAGTCAGGTGATTGAACAGGTTGAGTGAACTTTGTTGATGTGAGTCAGGTGATTTAACCTTGTTGGTGTCGGTGAGGCGAATTAACCTTGTTGATGTGGAGCAGCTAAGTGAACCTCGTTGGTGTGAGTCAGGCCAGCCAACAAGGCGAGGAAACCTTGTTGATGTGGATGAGGCGAGTGTAGGAGTTGCCGAGGGAGTCGTCGGTCATCGTGGTGCAGACGTCGGCGACGGAGGCGTCGTGTGCCTCTGCGTTGAAGGTGGTGGCCATGATGAAGACCGCGGCCAAGTTGGTGACCAAGGTGTCGACGTCGCGGGGTCTATCGGCGGCCAGGGGCACACACGACGAGAAGTCGCGACTCAGCTCGGAGAGGCGGTCGCTCTGGATCATCTTGTCGATGGTCGCGAACGCCTCGGAGACGCGGCGGAGGCACTAGGTAGGAGAGGCCGGGAGAGGCACGGGGAGAGAGAGGCAGAGAAAGAGAGAGAGACACGGAGTGAGAGACAGACACGGAGAGAGAGCGAGACACGGAGAAAGAGAGACGTGGTCAGAGAGACACGGAGAGAAAGACATGGGGAGAGCGAGACACAGGGAGAGAGAGACATGGGGAGAGATACGCGGGGGTGGGGGGGACGTGAGGTGGGAATAGAGAGATACACGAGGAGACAGAGAGATAGACTTTGAAAATATTTTATTTCAAATGGGAAGAAATTTTTAAACAAATCGACGTAAAAAAGAAACAAAGGCAGAGACCAACAGCAAGGGCTCTGAATGCCCGGCCTACCTTCTCCTTCCATATGGCTGATGTAGATGCAGAGCAACAGCTAACAATTTCACATTCAGGTGAGTCAAGCGAGACAACCGCGTCAAGGGTAGCGGAGCGCATTGCTGTGATGTCTCCTTCATTGTATTTGTGGATCGGGCATTAGCGTGGAGTTACTGACAGAGAATTACAGTAGAGAGAGATGGTGGACACTGAGGAGGGAGGGAAATCAGATCTCCCTTTCTTTTCTAGCATATGTAAGCTTCCCACACTGTGATCCATCCTGGTTAAACCCAGGTGCCATTGGTTGGCTGCTGTGCCAGGCTAGGTGCCGGGGGTCACGGGACAGACCGGCATACATTCACTTACCTAAAGTGATCCACGTTTAGCAAGCATGGCGAAGGGAAGGCATGACTGGCCGAGACGACCTGAAGCTTCGTGTGGAGCGACAGACCAGGTAGCTTCCACACAGCATTGTGCAGCCGATTAAAAGATATTGCCGCTCGACTGATTCGGAGTGAGACCTCTGCTGCCAAAACAGAGCTGGCCATAAGCCGCCGGCACAACTGTTCCATCACCAATGGGGAGCTGAGGGGCTGAAGTGTTTGATGGCACAAAATACCCAGGCAGGTGCTTAGTTTTGGTGGGGCTGATGTTAAGGCCCCACCTCTAAGTGGCACGCTGCAGGTTCAGCACCAGTGCCTCCAACTCTTTCTCAGAGTTAGCAGCAATCACCAGATCATCAACACACATACCATGGTTATATAAAAGGGGTCCATTCCTTGAGCACAAATGGGTATCTATCAGCCTCCCATTGTATCTGTACAGATAGAGATTCACTTGGTAAAACCATGGAAGGCTTCTTGAACTACGTTGTTGAAAACGATGTTAAATAATGTAGGCACCAGAGGACATCCCAGATCATCAGCATACGTAACGTGGTTGACCAATAGGGAGCCATCCCTCGACCGCACCCGGGCATCGATCAGCCACCCCAACATGCTGACGCTAAAACAAAGACAAAGATCCCCCGTTTACCCTCAACAGACTGTTGGGGCAAGTGCTGTTAGCGAGCACCGATGAAGGCCTGCACTGTGGCACACAAGGGGGTAGGTGGCCAGCACCACGGGTTCGTACCGCAGCACACTAACCGCTGTGCCACCGCTCCCCACTCACCCTCACCACCACCACCCTCACCACCACCCTCACTACCACCAGGTTCACAATGGCTTCCGCCTGATATCAAGCTCCTCACCTCCTTCGATCCGCCCACGATGGGGTCAGCCAGGGACCTGCCCACCGCCTGCATGCACACACACAGCCTCAGCAGCATCAGCAGCATCATCGACGGCGTCATCGGCATCATAAGTAGCAGCATCATCAGGAGCAGCATCATCAGCAACATCAGAAGCATCATCAGCATCATCATTATCAGCAGCAGCATTATCACCATCAGCATCATCAGCTTCAGGACCATCAGCAGCAGCATCATCATCATCAGCAGTAGCATTATGGTGGTAGTGGTGGTGCGAATTGTGGTGGTGTTGGTGGTTGAGGTGGTGGTTGAGTTGTTGGTGGTCGAGGTCGTGGTGGTCGTGGTGGTGGTAGTGGTGGTGGTAATGGTGGTGGAGGTGGTAGTGGAGGTGGTGGTGGTGGTGGTGGTGATGGTGGAGGTGGTCGTGATGGTGGTAGTGGTGGTGGAGGTGGTGGTGGCGCTCACTTCGTTGAATTCGTGGAAGTCCACCTTGGCGCGAACCGGGGCGGAGGAGGCAATGGCGGCAAAGATCAGGCTCGGGAACTAGAAATACACACAGAGAGATACACACGGAGAGATACCCACGGAGAGATATACATGGGGAGATACACATGGGGAGATACAGAGACATGCGGGGAGACAGTGATATGTTGATCACCTTAAGTATGGTAAGAGGTGTGGTGCTGTAAGTTACCCACTCACCCATCCACTCACTCACTCACCCATCCACTCACTCACTCTGTCACTCATCCACTCACTCAAAGACAACAATCCTCCATGTAGCCTGTAACAGACTGTTCTGGCAAGTGATCTTAGCGAGTAGCACCGATGAAAGCCGGAATTACACATGAGGGTGTGGGTGGCCAGCACCACGCCCGGCCGCCTCTGTCTCCCCAGTGG
Organism: Lampetra fluviatilis; assembly: GCF_964198595.1. Taxonomy (NCBI): domain Eukaryota; kingdom Metazoa; phylum Chordata; class Hyperoartia; order Petromyzontiformes; family Petromyzontidae; genus Lampetra; species Lampetra fluviatilis. The sequence continues at coordinate 2,993,960 of NC_136319.1, forward strand.
CGATGTTTTTACGCACCGCACCAGGTACTCATTTGAGGCTGGGTCGACCGAGGGGAGTCACAGAACCGGTTCAGATAATCGTCACTGGTGGTGGCCATGAGCGGAAATCTAACTCGGGTCACTGGGTTCGTAGCGCAGCGCACTAACTGCTATACTACTTATTTACTCACCAATCCACACACTCATCCAGTCACCCACTCGTTTACCCACTCATTCACTCCCTTTTCCAATCCCTCACTCACACAAACACCATCCTCTCTCAGAAATTTTCTTGGGAGATCATCTCTACCCAGTGCTTTTCCTGGTATCAGACTCTGGATCACTCATCGTACTTCCTCAACAGACGGCACTTCAATCAGCCACACACAGGGGCTGGCTACTCTAATATTTGAGGCACGGCAGCCCCAGCAGTCACCTTTCCCCATGATGTATGTATTTTGAACTTCTTTAATACCGTACATAGCCAACCGTAGTAATCGGATGTTATCAGGGCTGCCTTTGTCACCCCAGTGGCGATGCTTTTACACACTGCAACAGGTCCTCAGTTGAGGCTGAGTCGACCTAGTGGAGGCCCAGGACAGGTTCAAATAATCGCTACCGCTGGTGTTGGTGGCCATAAACGGGAATCGAACTCGGGTATCTGCCGGGTTCGTAGTGCAGTGCGCTAACCACCACACGATATAAACACGTGTCCACAAGCACGTACAAAACAATCCATACCACTGCTCCAATTTCAGTAACGCAGACTTTGAACTCGTAATCCCAATTTGGGGAGATGGGAGTGGAAAGTTCCAAGTTGTGGAGTGAGGAAGGCGTGCGTGTGTGTGTGCGTGTTTGTGTGTGTGTGCGTGTGTGTGTGCCACAGTGGTGAGCGGTAGTATAGCGGTTAGCACGTTGCGTTACAAACCCGATTATCACGGCCAACACCAGTGGCGAGTATCTGATCCGGTCCTGGGCCTCCCCTATGTCGATTCAGCCTCAAATGAGTACCTGGTGCGGTGTGTAAACATCGCCACTGGGGAGACAAAGGCGGTCGGGCGTGGTGCTGGCCACCCACCCCCTCGTGTACCGTTCCGGCCTTCATAGGTGCTCGCTAACAGCACTTGCCTCTACAGTCTGTCAAGGCTATACGGCGGATCTTTGTCTTTGTGTGTGCCACAGTGCCGGCCTTTGTTGTGGAGAGCGGTGGCCTCGCAACCAGCGCAATGCGGTATGAAAACAAGATCTGAACCGGTCCTGCACCTCCACTAGGTCGACTTGGCCTCAAATACAGCGGTCAGTAAACATCGCTACAAGGGAGACAAAGGTGGCCGCGTGTGGTGCTGGTCACCCACTCCCTACCATGCTGTGCCAACACGCAGAGGTGTTTCTACTCGCTAACAGCACTTGCCCCAACAGTCTGTTCATGGCTATACGGGGGTCTTTGTTTTTATAGTGGAGTGAGTCAGTCAGTCAGTACGTGAGTGGGTGAGTGAGTGGGTGAGTGGGTGACAGAGTGAGTGGGTGAGTGAGTGGGTGAGTGAGTGAGGTGAGTGAGTGGGTGAATGAGTGGCTGAGTAAGTGAGAGAGTGGGTGAGTGGGTGAGTGAGTGAGGTGTGTGAGTGGGTGAATGAGTGGCTGAGTGAGAGAGTGGGTGAGTGGGTGAGTGGGTGGGTGAGTGAGTAAGGTGAGTGAGTGGGTGAATGAGTGGCTGAGTGAGTGAGAGAGTGGGTGAGTGGGTGGGTGAGTGAGTGAGGTGAGTGAGTGGGTGAATGAGTGGCTAAGTGAGTGGGTGAGTGGGTAACTGGGTGAGTGAGTGATTGCATCAACGTACCACTCGTCGTGGCATCTGGGTTCAGTGCGGGTGGAATGTGGGTGGCTGAGCGGGCGAGTTGTGTTGTAATCGCATGGGGACATTTGTGTTGACCCCGACCCAGAAGAGAAAACCGCCGAACAAACACAAACTACAGAGCTGCACGTGTAGCCCACATGGCCTGTAGGGCTAAGTGTTTGGCAGCGACCAGCATCGCATCGTGACCGAGGTGGTGATGTGGCCACACGTGGGGAGTGGTGGTGCAGCCATTAGCGTGCTCCACTACGAATCCGGCAACCGGAGTTCGGTTTCCGTTCACGGCCACCAACACCAAGTGACGATTATTTGAACCAGTCCTGGGCCTCCCTAAGGTCGACTCAGCCTCAAATGAGTACGTTGGTGCGCAGTGTGTAACCATCGCCACTGGGGAGACAAAAGCGACCGGGCGTAGTGCTGGCCACCCACAGAAGGATGTGGGGCTGAATTGACTTGCTGATTACCGTTACCAGTGGTGCAAGGATTGACCTATGTGGAGGAGGCTCGTAAAGGATGCTGCTGGTCAGTTGGAGGCAGTCGACCTCCTACAACAATGGAAGGTGGAGGAGCAATGCTCATAACAATGAGCGGAGGACCGGGTGGAAAGCACAGCGTGGTGGCAAAGTGGGAAGCACAGGTGGTGCATATGCCAGCCCATGGTACATGGGTCTGCCCCGTGACCTCCTGCCAGCAGAGCCTTCCACGCATCACGTGACATCAAAGTGCATTATCATCATCATCTGGGATCCCTCGGGGATGATAATGATGATCATCCATCGACAGCGATGATGGTCAGAGTTTGTGAGTACGCAGGAACCACATATATTGTTTCAATGACAGCACGTGTGTTGTAGTTATTGATAGTTTGGAAAGCTTTGAGTGTCCCGGCTGGCCTGGGTGTATTGTCTCTTTTGTGCCCGCTTTGTCGGTTTCACGACAGCTTCTTCGAGACTCGAAGTGTCGTCGAACATCCCCCTGGTCCCTGGTGGACTCGAGCTCTCCAAGGTGAACACTCGCTCGCCGGCTACTCCCACGCTACCGGGTCGATGTTGCACTTGGTGAGGTTGCTCCAGTTGTGGATGTCCCGGTTAAAAAAATAATCATTGCCCCCTCTGGAGCATGTCCCGATCTTGGTTTTGGAGTAAAAGAGCTGAACGAGAAGGGCAAATTAGTGCGGTCTTCCTCAAGGCCCTCCTGTCACTCTTCTTCATCATCATTATCGATAGAAATCCGGCCGCAAAGACGCCTCCCCTGCAAACCTCCAACTCACTTACTCACTAACAATTGTTTTTATTTACCAGGTTAGGCCCCCACTGAGCCGTATAGTTATTTTTCAGAAGTGACCCGGCCACAAGTGACAGCTCAACGAAGTGGCTTATCATCATCACGTGGAACTTCATATCAGCAGGCGTGTTACGTTGATTTTGAACGCAGAGGGAAAAACAAGAGGACCCGGAGAAAATTCAACACGACCACGGGGAGAGAGACACGCAAACTCCAAACTTACAGCAGGCGGCGTCAGGGTCAGATCGAACCCATGACCTCCTGTATACCAGGTGAGGCACATCTCTCCGTCGTGGAGAAATGTTTGCCTTGGAAAGTCTCGAGCTGGGCATCCTGACAATGTTCCCAACCCGGCAGAGCTGCCGTCGAATGACAGCAGCCTCAATACTCGAGGATCCGGCCTGTTCAAGACCACCAATGATTGTTTGCTTGTCCTGCGAGGCCATGACAGGGATTATTACATAAGCAGCGCTGATGGAAGTTCTCAAGTGCCGATATAAGTGTCTTCCATATGCTGCCCCCGTCTCTCCGTGCCGTGCAGAGAGCATGGGGGATCGCGGCAGCGATGCAGACCACTCATTTGGCGGTCGCTCCGATGTCGTCATGGTGATTAAAGACCGAAGGCTGCGCTGGCATTTGCAACACGACAGTGAATCTCTCTCGTCGATGTCTACTCTGTGTGTGACGGGTAGCTGCCAAGATGAGGGAAATTAATACTCCACGTTCTCCGATAAGGTATCCTGGACCCTGATCGAAGGTGCAGGTGATGGAATGCTGGGAGAAGGTTATATAGACTGCACTATACACTATAATATCCATTACACTATACACTACATACTACACGATACACTATGCTACACAGGACACTATACACTACTAAACACTACACTATACACTACTATACACAACACTAATATACAATACACTACTACACACTCCACTATACACTACTATACACGACACTAATATACACTGCACTACTACACACTGCACTACTATAAACGACGCTATACACGACACCACTCTAATATATTTAAAGCAAATTTCTTTAGAACTGCTTATTGTTGCTGTTGTGATGTAACAGCCACTTGGTGGTGATGTCACGGCTGTTTGTTGTTGTTGTGGAAACTCCTCCCCCTCAACCCCCCCACCCCTCCTCCCCCAACCCCTTCTCCCCCAACCCCTCCTCCCCCCCACCCCCACCTTCTCACGGAGCCAGGCAGCCAGCGCCCCGGAGTAGGAGCCTCCGAAGGCGACCCAACGAGTTTCCTCGGGCAGATCGAGATCGCGTGACAGAGCGCGGATCAGCCCCACCAGGTCAGCCAGTCTGGGGCGGGGGGGGAATGGGGGGGCATGGGAGGGGGGGGGGAATACGGGAGAGATGTAGACACGGGGGGAGAGAGGGAGGGAGACACCTGGGCTGGAACCATGAACCCATGGAGGCCACCGCAGGGCCTCTCTCCTCATAACCTACGAGTTGCTGTTGGTCCCCTGCCTCCATTTTTCTTCTGTGACGTCACAAAAGGTCACTCGTCATCAGGGGCATTTGAGCCCTTACTGTTGGTCTCTGTTTTTGTAATTTTTCACGTTAATGTATTGATGAATTTGTATCCATTTTAAATCAAGGATTGTAAAAGTCCATGTCTCCCCCTGTGTCTCTCTCCTCGTGTGTCTCTCCCCATGGTGTCTCTCTCCCTGTGTCTCTCTCCCTGTCTCTCTCCCCATGTCTCTGCCCCGTGTCTCTTTCCCCGTGTCTCTCTCCTCGTGGTGTCTCTCTCCCCGTGTCTTTCCCCCCGTGTCTCTCTCCCCGTGTCTCTCCCCATGGTGTCTCTCTCCCCAAGGTGTCTCTCCCCCCTTGTTTCTCTCCCCATAGTGTATCTAACACCGTGTCTCTCCTTATCTCTCTGTCTTCCCAACCTCCAATTTTCCCACCCAATATTCTTCCTCCTCATTCTCCACTCGATCCATCTCCCGCCTCCGCCAAACCCCCCCACCCCAGCCCGGCCGCCTTTGTCTCCCCCACCCCCCCTCTCCACCCGCACGTTTACTCACGCCTGGCGCACTCTGAGGAAGGGCAGCACCGAGTCCGCGGCTCCCTCGGGGAGAGTGCTCTGTCCATAGAAGCGGTGTTCGGCTGCCACCACCATCGCTCCCATACGCTCGGCCAACTCCACGTGGGAGCCTGGGAGAAACGGGGAGAAGAGGAGAGAGAGAGAGACACGGGGAGAATAAGAGATTCGGTGAATAGGGACATGGGGAGACAGAGAGAGAGAGAGACATGCATCTAAATTATTTTTGCTGCTAGAAATTCCCAGGTGATGATGATGATGTCAGCCACTGCGTTGAGCTGCTATCATTTGTGACCGACCAGGTCGCTTCTGAGAAGGAAGCTACACAGCTCAGTGGGGCCTTACACCTGGCACAAATAGAAATAAGTAATATTTAAAATACTTTTTTTAAATACGCTTGAATGAAATGTACCGTACTCGTAATGGCAGAACTCCACGACTCCAGGAAGTGGCCCCGAAGCTTGCCATAACGTAAGGGACCGTGTTGATTTACAGCCAACGTCAGTTGAGCGTGGACAATTAGACCCAAGCCGAAACATAACATATAAAAAGAATGTTTCAAATTTTCTTATTATTTTTTTGATAGAATATAGTATTTTCATGAGTGTGACATAAGTATACCAAGTTTGCAGTCGATACCACATTGGCAAGTGGGTAAAATTTAGTTACAAGATTTGAGGATACAACAACAACAGAGTGAGTTAAATAAAAGCGTGTAATAAAAATAGTTAGCGGTGTGTAGTAAACATCGCCACTGGGGAGACAAAGGCGGCCGGGCGTGGCGCTGGCCACCCACCCCCTCGTGTGCCACAGTGCCGGCCTTAATAGGCGCTGCTGCTATTTGCTAGTAACAGCACTTGGCCGCAACATTCTGTTGCAGGCAACACGTGGGGATATTTGTCTTTGTTGAAGAGTTGTGTATGTGTAGAGGTGATTGCCACTCACAATTCAATAGCCCTGCAGTACCACTGGGTGTCAACAGGGTGCAGCAGCGTTACCTCAAGGGGGAAATGCCATGGGTCAAACCAGAGGTCGCAACCGGGTACCCGATACCCGTACCCTCCCCGATACCCGGCTACCCGTACCCGGCTGGGTACGGGTACGGGTACCGTTTGCGACCCTGGTGCGGCCGGGTACGGGTAGGCCGTGAGTCACTGGTGAGTAACCGTTTGTCACTCATTTCGGGTAAGGTACGGGTAGGGAACGAGTACCCGTACCCGGCCGGGAACGGGTACCCATTTGCGACCCTGGTGCGGCTGGGTACGGGTAAGGAATCAAAACCCGTTTGCGACCTCTGCTGAGAGCACTGGCTCAGTTATCTCCACACGAAGACTGAAGCCCGGGCTGCAGACAGGACCCTGGACTCCACGCTCTACAGTCCTTCTAAGGGCTGGACCTCAGTGAGGCCAGTGGTCAGGGGGAGAATTGGTCCCTGATAGATATGACCCTGGATCCAAGCTCTACAGCCCTTCTAAGGGCTGGAGCTCAGTGAGGCCAGTGGTCCAGACCCACGGACCAAGTGGTCGGGTCAGTCAGCCTCTCCTAAGTCCCAGCCGGAGGACATTAGGCTAACGGGTCACCAGTGTTAGGTCCCACCCAGTCCGGAGGCCATACCTACCCAGGTATCGGGTAAGGGGATCGTCATACTCCTTGTGTGTTAGGGATCGTGTCGAAGAAAATACAATAAATATAGTGTGCCTCATAAAGAAGTTTATTCGTCAATAATTACAACACTACATGTGTGTGTGTATATATAGACTGGTACCGAGGAGGACGTTGTATTTGCTGAGTGGATTCTCTCCGCCGATGAAGAGGAAGACGGGACTACCCGGACCTTCCCAGTAGCGGTTATCGACCCAGAACCTCTACACACACACACACGAAGAGATGGGGGGGGGGGGGTACGACAGCGGGTTCTCAACCTTTTGTTGGCTTACTGTGTAGACCTCCTCGTTGTTGAATTGAGTTTTTACTGAGTAGTTACCCCCCCTCCTTTGTCTGACCCAATACGGTTCTGAGAAAACAATGTATGCGTCCATAACAGAGTTTTTTGTTGGGTTAGATCACGTAAATATTGATGTACACTATACACTACACTATTATACACTGCACTATATACTACTATACACTGTACTATACACCACACTACTATACACTACACTACTATACACAATACACTGCACTACACTACTATAGACTACACTATACACGACACTACTATGCACTACACTAAACGCTACACTCCTATACACTCCACTATACACTACACTACTATACACTACACTATTGTAGGGCTGTTACAGAGAGCCCGTTATGCATGGCAGCCTATGGTAAACAAGCACAGTGGGCGGGGCTACGTCAGTGCACGGGCAGGTGCCCTCTACGACGTCCGCGCTTCGGACGTTACGATCCCCCGGGGCCCCACCCCTCAGGGAGGGGGGTGTATAAAAGGGGAATGTATCGGGGGGCTCGGGAGTGATGTTTAGCTAAAGAAGAGGAGGCGGAAAACGTCTGAGATAGAGCCCTGGACTCCCCCTGGTACGCCGTCCTTATCAGGACCGCGCAGGCTCGAGCCAGTGGCGTGGTACCAGAGCCAGAGCCAGTGCTGGTCTGGACTCTGGGTACCGGGCCCGACTGACCAGTGTCGGGCCAAGATAGCCTCCCCTAGCCCATTAGTGGAGGACTCAGAGGCAGGCTAAGGTTAGCCTAGAGGTGTGTCCTCAGATAGACGGGTGAGGGGGCCGATACCCCCTCAATTGTGTATGTCACAAAGTTGGTATTCAAATAAACAAGTGTGCCTCCAACTCCGGTGTCAACGAGTCATAAGCGTTACTACATCTGGCGTCAGAAGTGAAACAAAGTACGAACATGGATACACGCCGGACGACTCGAGTCGGAGTACCAGGGGCGGAGGACACCGCTGCAGTTGGAGAGCCCGAGACGGCTGAAGATGCCATCGAGCAGCCGGGGCTGGGTGCATCCACGCCACAGCAGCTGGAGGAAGGGGAGCCGTCGACGGAGGGGCTGAGGCAGGCGCATGCGAAGCTGGCCGAGCTGCTGTACGCCGCAGCCGCCATGCTCGATAACATCACACGGCTGGGGGCTGCGGGACCGCCACGAGGCGACAGCAGCCAACGACCACAGCGCCTTCCCGCCATTTCAACGGAGCAACATTTTGAAACTCCCGCCATCGCCGCAGCTGCTGTTGAGGGCATGGCCGCTCTAAGCATCGCGTCCAACGGCGGGAGTACAGTACCTGCCGCGTCACCACGGGTGCGACCGGCGATGCCATCGCTGCTTCGGGCCGACGCTGAGTCGAGTGAGGGAGACGAGGGAGCGCGATCGTCCTCTGCAGCCGCTGCCTTACATCAGCGACTGCCGCCGCTCAAAGAATTTGTGGGCGAGGAGGGCGACTGGGGCGGCTTCCAGCGGCGCTTCCTCGCTCACCAGGAGATGGCACAGGCTCTCCGAGCTCTGCCAGCACTCCTCGACAGCGACGCCCTCGCCACACTAACATCGGCAACGAAGGAGAGGCGTTCCACGCTGCGGAAGGCGATGCAAGTGCTGTCCGCTGTGTATGGGCCACCATCGGACTGTCGTCAACTCTTTTACGATCGCCAGCGGGGGACGAAGGAGTCGCCCCTGGCGTACCGTACAAGCCTCCTGGCGCTGGCAAAGGAAGCCTTTCCACGAATGGACGACGAGGGGATCGACGCCATGGTGACAGAAAAGATACTTTTGCTGGCGGACGACTTAGACATCGTCATTGTCGCACAGGACGATGCAGAAATGTGCTCCCTCCAAGCGGCCCGTCTCCTCCACGCAAACCTGTCCTCTCAACGACGGAAGGCCAGCAAGGCGGCGAGCGGGCGCGCCGTCGCTGCGGCCACCCTCCCGGCGGAAGAAGTTTGCGCCATCAACCATCGACGGCAGCACGGAGGGGGAGCGCGGGAGGACCGGGCCGGTTCAAGCCGTCTACAACATCCATCGTCGCCACCAGCGCTTCCACGCTGTTATAACTGCGGCATCCGGGGCCACGTCGCCTCGGGGTGCCGCTCTCCTCGGCAGCGCGGGACGACACCTCAACGGGACGCCGGCCCTCGTCACAAGCTCCACCATCATAATCCGGCGAGTCGCGGCACCCCTCATGGTTGGCCCACGCACACGCCCGTCACACACTCGAACACCGCAGCGAAGGGGGGGCCAATATCGCGTACCATGGCACCATCACGCACCGCTCTGGGTACTCACATTGAACCCAGCCAGTGGTCCGTGTTGGCCCATCGGGTTGTAGCCGCGTCGTCGGGGTCGTCGGCCGTTGTAGGTCACATCGATGGGGTCGAGGTGCGCATCCTGGTCGATACAGAGGCATCGGCGACCATTATTTCGGAGTTGATTTATAACATTCTCCCTGCCCAGAGCCGTCCTTTGATGCCTGTTAATGTACCATTCTTTGCTGCTAACGGGGGTTCACTTGGCATCATCGGACAAATTCGAGCCCAGATTTGTGTCGGGGATATTAAATTATCTGGGCCGATTTTTGTTTCCTCCTCGCTGGCGGTTCCGTGCCTGCTGGGGACGGACTTCCTGGCCAAAATGCCGATTAGGATATTAATCGACCAGGGATGCATTGAGCTCCCATCGGGCCGACGCATGGCGTTTCTGCCATCCCCCGCTACGAGCCAGACGGCGTGCGCGACGGTGCCGGCGTTCGTAGATAGAACGGTGCGCGTTCCTCCGGGGGCGCAAATGTTGATCCCCTTGAAACTTCGGCGGCCCTTCGCTAAGGGCATTGGGGCTCAAGGGGTTCTGTTGGGACCGTCTAGGGCCGGGGTCAGTGGACCTAATTTACTCCCGGCCCAGACCATAGTGAGAGGGGAAGGAGAACCCTTCTTCGCGGTCCTCAATGTGGGCTCGCAGACGGTGGTGGTCCCACAGGGGACCGTGCTTGCTCACGCAACGCCGGTGCCCTGTGAGGAACCCGTCGCGAGTCATGTCGGCGCTGTCCCTGCACCGCGGCCACATTCGGACAGCGATGAAGGGTGGCTCGAGGCGCTTTGCGCGGGATCGACGGACCTCTCAAATTTAGAGCGCCAACGTCTTAAGACACTACTGCGGGAATTTTCCGACGTTTTCAGTCGGGATAAATACGATTTGGGCTGCACTCATCTGCTGCGTCACCACATTGATACGGGTGACAGCGCGCCAATACGCCAGAATCCTTTTCGGTTGAGTCCCGCCGAAAAGGACCATGTCAAATCGGCTGTTGATGACATGCTAGCCGCCGACATCATTTCTCCCTCCAACAGCCCTTGGGGAGCGCCGATCGTCCTGGTTAAGAAGCAGGACGGTTCGTTGCGGTTTTGCGTTGACTTTCGGCGCCTTAATAAAATTACGGTTGCCGACGCATACCCGCTCCCACGGATGGACGAATCGCTTGACGCCTTGGCGGGAGCGCGATTCTTCTCCACATTGGACTTACTTTCGGGATTCTGGCAGCTTCCTCTGGACGATGATTCAAAGCCTAAAACTGCTTTCCGTACTCCGCATGGCCTGTTTCAATTCAACCGGTTGCCGATGGGCTTACACTCAGCGCCGGCAACTTTCCAGCGGTTGATGGAATTGGTTTTGGCTGGTTTGCAATGGGAGTCGTGCCTGATTTATTTGGATGACGTCATTGTCTTTGGCAAAACTTTTGATGAACATCTTCAGAGGTTGCGGGCGGTTTTCCTAAAGATGCGGGCTGCTAATTTGAAATTTAAGCCCCAAAAATGCCATTTGTTACGCGAGTCGGTGCGTTATTTGGGGCACATCGTGGGGCGCTCAGGTATTTCTACCGATCCCGCCAAAACGCAGTGTGTAAGCTCCTGGCCGACTCCCACCTCAGTGGGAGAGGTTAGGAGTTTTATTGGGTTTGCATCGTATTATAGACGCTTCGTCGCTAATTTTGCGACTATCGCCAAACCCCTACATGCTTTGACATCTAAAGGGGTTCGGTTCTGCTGGGGTCAGGAGGAGGAAGCTGCTTTTTGCTCCCTTCGGGACGCTTTGGTAAACGCTCCTCCCCTGATTTACCCTGATTTTTCAAAACCGTTCTTGCTCGACACCGATGCGAGCAACACGGGTATTGGGGGCGTGCTCTCCCAGGTGGTTGACGGCGTGGAACGTGTGGTTGCGTACGGCAGTCGGGTGTTGTCTCCAGCGGAGCAACGGTATTGTGTCACCCGTAGGGAACTGTTGACAATTGTCCATTTCGTCCAACAGTATCGCCCATATCTGTACGGTCGGCATTTCACCGTCCGCACAGATCATGCGGCACTGCAGTACGCCCTGAGGGTTCAACAGCCATCGGGACAATTGTCCCGATGGTTGGAGGTCCTCCAGGATTACGATTTCCAAACCACATACCGTAAGGGCGTTCGCCACACCAACGCGGACGCTCTGTCACGCTTGCCAACCACCTCCGAGTGTGCATGCCTCCTGGGGTCTGGACGTTGCAGGCCTCCAGGGGACACATCGGTACCTGTCTTGGCGGCCGCCAACGACGACGATGCAATGGTTCCTAATTCGATCGAACAACAGGGCAAAGATTCCCTGTTGGGGTTGCCCGTCATTGAATGGGGGCGCCTCCAGATGGAGGATGTCTCCCTCCTCGGGTGGCGACGTCGCGTTGGCGGTGCGGCGGGGGGAAAAAGAGGTGGTTCCGACGCATGGGAAATGTGCCAAGGTCTGCTAATGCATTGGGACGGGAAGTCACGTCGACATCGGCTGGTTGTCCCTACTGGGTTGCGGGGTAGGGTGGTATGGGCCGCTCATGAGCGCCTCCTACACCTGGGGACCCAAAAGACTCTCGCCTTGCTGCAACTTGATTTTTACTGGCCTGGCATGACGAGGGATGTGGGGGATTTGTTGGGATCGTGCCCTCAATGTGCACAACGCAAACCGCCGGCACGGGAGTCTAACCCGCCCTTGCAATCGATCAAAGTGTCCAGGATAAACGAGCTGGTCGCTCTGGACATTTTGGGACCATTCCCCGCCACCCCCAGAGGGAATAGATATTTGTTGACGGGTGTCGAGTATTTTACACGCTGGCCTATGGCCTGGCCTTTGGCCAACGAGTCGGCAGCAGCCATCGTGGAGGCCTTTGTTCAGGGTTATGTCCTGGACAAAGGTGCTCCGGAGAGGCTGCTGACCGACCAGGGCAGAAATTTTTCCGGTAAACTACTCAGACAAGTCTGCGATCTCCTGGGCACAAAGAAAATTCGGACCTCCCCATATCACCCACAAACTGACGGGATGGTCGAACGTTTGCATCGCACCATCTCGTCCATGTTATCACAACAAGTTTCGGACTCGCAAACGGATTGGGACCTACAAATTCAGGGGGTCTTGGCGGCGTACCGGATGGCACCCCATGCGGCTACGGGGTTTTCTCCCTTTTACCTCATGTACGGCCGAGAACCAGACCCGCCTGTTCGTGCCCAGTTGCGGATCCCCGTGCCGCAGGGAAAAACTAATCTGGCTGACCACGTTAAATTTAATCTGGACAAATTGACCGAGGCACGGGATGCTGCAATGCAAAACTCTGACCTCCGTCAGAAGGCAAATGAGCGCCTCAGATTGAGTCGAGCGCACATGCTGCAGTGGAAGCCGGGGGACAAGGCATGGTTGCACTGCCCCCAGGTGCCACTGGCAACCTCCTCTAAACTTGTGCGGCCGTGGCGGGGCCCTGTGGAAGTGGTGGAGGTGTTACGTCCGCAGTGCGTGCGCATCAAGTGGGGGAAGCGGCGATGGTTCGTGCACCCCTCCAGATTAAAACCCTTCGCTGCGGTACACAACCCCACTTCACACGCGCGTGGCCAAACATGGGGGGGGTCGGCCGACTTGCTGGGTCCGTCTCCGTCGCTCTCACCTAATGCCTTGCCGGCTGTGCCACCTTCAGGAGCATCAGGAGTGATGGGCTCACGCCCGATCACCCCTCCTGCGGATACCGAGGGTCACGCGGAGTCAGAGGAATGCTCACCTCAAGACGGACAGTCGCCACCTGATGGTCCGCCACGCGGGGTTACCCCGTGTGAGGGGCCCGCTGCAAGGACGCGCGCTAAAATGCGCAAACTGTTGTGAGGCCGGAAAATGTGTACATAGCTGTTGTGTTTATTGGCTGTTGTGTGGATGGTGTGTTTCCCGCTCCTCGGATGTACATATGTTGGGTTCACCGTTTGTTGTGTGTGCGGGGTGGGTTCCCTGCTGGTTGTATATAAGCTGTTTTTTTACGGAATTCGTATTTATTCGGGGGGGTGCGACGGGTTGTTTCTCATCTTGTTGTTGTGTCTTGTTCTGGTTCCTGTTATGGTTCAAAAATAGTGAGGCACACGTCAGGGGGTGAAGGCACCTTTATTGTCAAATTTTGTATGTTGGCAGCCGGGACGGCTGCATGCTATGTGGGGGGGAGTGATGTAGGGCTGTTACAGAGAGCCCGTTATGCATGGCAGCCTATGGTAAACAAGCACAGTGGGCGGGGCTACGTCAGTGCACGGGCAGGTGCCCTCTACGACGTCCGCGCTTCGGACGTTACGATCCCCCGGGGCCCCACCCCTCAGGGAGGGGGGTGTATAAAAGGGGAATGTATCGGGGGGCTCGGGAGTGATGTTTAGCTAAAGAAGAGGAGGCGGAAGACGTCTGAGATAGAGCCCTGGACTCCCCCTGGTACGCCGTCCTTATCAGGACCGCGCAGGCTCGAGCCAGTGGCGTGGTACCAGAGCCAGAGCCAGTGCTGGTCTGGACTCTGGGTACCGGGCCCGACTGACCAGTGTCGGGCCAAGATAGCCTCCCCTAGCCCATTAGTGGAGGACTCAGAGGCAGGCTAAGGTTAGCCTAGAGGTGTGTCCTCAGATAGACGGGTGAGGGGGCCGATACCCCCTCAATTGTGTATGTCACAAAGTTGGTATTCAAATAAACAAGTGTGCCTCCAACTCCGGTGTCAACGAGTCATAAGCGTTACTACACTATTATACACTACAATATACTACACTATTGTACAATACTCTATACACGACAACAATTAGCTAGGTTGGCTATGTACGGTGCGAAAATAGTTCAACATACATGCATACACTACACATACACTGTGTGTGTGTAAGTCTGTGTGGACTCCCAGGTAGGGTGCAGCAATGTTGTTGGCTAAGCGCCAGGTCGAGGCCTTCCTGGGCTGCAGCCTGCCGCTGCGGCCTGGATTGGTGCCTCTTAGTCGGCTTGGCATTAGGCAAGCTCGGCGTTGCCTCCACAGGCGCCGTGGTGGCTCAGAGATGTTAACTACCTCACCTGGTATACATGAGGTAGTGTGTTTGTTCCCAAACCTGACCACCTGTTGTACATTTAGAGTCTGTGTCTCTGTCTCTCTCGCTTCCCGTGGTCATGTCGATTTTACTTCGGACTTCTGGTTTTTCCCTCCACATTTAGAATCGACATCACCACGCATTTAGAGTATTTGGCTGCTGGTATACATTTCCACGCAATAAGCTACTTCGTTGAGCGGCTGTCATTAGCGGTGGCCAGGTTGCTTCTGAAAAAAAATATCTATACAGCTCAGTGGGCCTTACCTTGTAAAATAAAAATAGTTGAATATTAGTCTGGGTCTACGTATCAATATGGGTCTCAATGGGTCTATATGTATCTATATGGGTGTCTATGTTTCTCTGTGGTTCTTTACGTGTCTATATGGGTCTCTGTGGCTTTATGGGTCTCTATGGATATCTGTGCGTTCAGAATATTTGGATGCTGCTATAAATGTCCACACGATGATGATATCAGCCACTTGGGTGAGCGTATCCTTTGTGATGGCCAGGTCGCTTCTCAAAAAGAGCTTAAAACATCTCAGTGGCACCTAACACCTGGTACAAATGTAAAGACTGAAGAAAACAACAGACCACTTCCCTGACACGGTACGCGTGCAAACGGACAGTCAAGAAGTGCGTTAATGGCCTCTGATTATTGCAGAGAGGCCTCAAAGAGGAATCGGTTAGGGCCAGAGAATTTAACTGATTGGTCGAGAAATTCAAATGTAAAAGGCGGGAAAACGAGGGTGGACTGCTGGGGGTTAACGGTTGCCGACCGTTGGAGAAGGAGGACGGGAATTGGCTGAGTGAAATGGGGGTGAGCGGAACCTTCCAGAAAGGGGGCTCAAGCAGTGCCGGATGATCTGAGTAGCAAAAGTAGCTACAAATGCTACGGGCCCCGCACTTTCAAGGGCCCCACGCTAAATGCTTTCAAGCTATTAATTCCGTTTCAGTGATTCTGCACTTGCTCTATTACTATAGTGGTGTAATGCGGGCGAAAGCGACCTTCCGGATGTGACGTCACGAGGAGGCGGAGCCAGGTGACGTGGGTGAAAGGTTGGGGTCCTTAAGCGGGTAAACCGGAAAGAGAAGGCAGTCGGGGTGTGAATGGAAAGGTGTGGGGCCACGCGGGCGTACGAGCCGAGGGGGCACCGTCGAAGCGGGAGCCAACCCCGGGAACAGTAGGGAGCTACTGGGAGGTGTAAAGCTGCAGATAGAGATAGGCAGTAAGGCTGTGTGTGAGGGGCAGCGGGGTGGCTGCCAAGAGTCGCAGGAGCGACGAGGAGGCGAGACAGCACGAGGCTGTCAGAGCTGCAGCAGGAACAGCCAAGGGAGCTGTGTGAGATTACAGCAGCGGAGCTGCTGTGGGGCTGCAAGAGCGACAAGAACAGCAGCGGGGCTGCTGATGGTGACTGGAGTGACATCGGAACCAGCACTGAGAGAATAAGAGAGACAGCCGTGTGGGAACGCAGTACGGACCGAATAAAGGACACTGAGCCAGAGATCGTGGTCAAGTCTTTTATTACACTGGGGTCAGAAGTGAAACGGCATGTCTAAGCAAGTAAGGAAGAAAATTCCCCCGGCGCCAGCATCGGCTTCTTCGTCCGACGACGACGAATTCCCTCCGACCACGGATTCTGCTGGGGTGGTGGAGGAGAGCCCTGCTGAGGCGAGCACGGGGACGGGCGTGGAAGATGTCGGCGCGATGGCGGGTCCGTCAACAACATCGGACGCTGATCAAAGATGGCAACAGGTGGCAGAACAACTGGAGACACTCAAGGACGTCCTGGCGCATCTATGTCACCTCGTTACGCCAAGGATGACGACGGAACGAGAAGGTGCTCCACGGGCCGCCACGTTGCCTGCCCTGCCGCCGCCATTGGCCACGCGGCAAGAAGACGCCATCTTGCGCGCTCCGCGGCGCCAAACCGCCATCTTGGCCACGCCGCGGGCCGACGCCATTTTGAATTTGCCTCCAGAACAACCATCATTGGAAGACGGCGTAAAGAGGAGTCGGAGTCGCCACCTTACTACAGTTAAGGAATTCTCTATCGGGGGCGATTGGAGCGCTTTCGCCTGCCGATTTTTGGCGGCGGTTCGTTCAGCAAGATGGACCGATGCGGAGGCTTTGGAAGTGTTGCCGACTCTACTGGACGACGAATCTGTTCGATTTTTCCGTTCCATAACGGCCGATAAGAAGAAGACTTTATGTGGAGTTTTTGAGGAAATGGCCGACGCCTATGAGCCACCTGACGACGCGCATCGGCGATTCGCTCAACGACAACGAGCACCCGAAGAATCGCCCGTGGCGTTCAGGGGTGCGGTGTTGGAGCTGGCCATGGCAGCATATCCTGAAACGCCACAGGATCTGCTCGAGCCTCTCATATTGGGAAAAATGCTGGAGCTGTCTCGGGATCTGGGGATCCCCATGCCTGTGTGTGGGCATGAGAAGCTCACGTCCCGGGCGGCAGCAAAGTGTCTGGATGCGCAGTTTAATCTCCGTCGCTGGAAGCAAGTGGCGGCATGGACGGGTGGGCCCGTCAAGGAAGGAGGCGCGATGGGGTGGGACCCCACAAGGGCGATCTATGTGCCGGATGAGCGGGGTCCTCGGGAGCTGACGGCCGCCTCCTCTCCATGGTCGGGACGCGGAAGGCCGGGGCCGCGCGCTACTCCATCGGAACGGGGCCGCCGGGATGCAAGACCTGCGCTTCGGCGCAATGAGGCCGATTGCTTCCGCTGCGGCCGTAGGGGCCATTACGCCAAGGATTGCTGGGCCCGCTTCCCGGGTCCGCCGCAGCAGGAGCCCACAACACCGGACAAGCCGACCAAGGAACCTCCGAAACAGGCATGTCGGCACGCACCAGACACTCGGCAAGGCTTTACACCTCACCCACCACCTTTGTTGCGCGATCCTATTGTTGTTGTTAAAGAAAGGCCATCAACGGGGCCTTGTCATTCAGTTACGCAGTGGCGCAAATTGGCACGGAGAGTTGTCGCGGCCGCTACGGGTTCGTCCACTGTACCGGGGTCTATACAAGGTGTGGACGTGCGCATTTTGGTCGACTCGGGAGCGTCTGCGACTATTATATCGGATGTCATTTTCCATCTGTTGGGCATTCCGCCGGGGGCTGTGCGTCCGGTTTATGGGTCTTGCGTCGCTGCGAACGGGGGTAGTATGGGTATCGTGGGCCAGGTGGATGCTAAGATATCTATAGGGGATGTGTCGGCTTCGGGCGTTGTGTTAATATCGAGATCTTTGGCGGTTCCTTGCTTACTAGGCACGGATTTTTTGGCTAAGATGCCCATTTTGATTAAAATCAATGAGAATTGTATTGAATTGCCGGGGGGCCGTCGAATCTCGTTTCTGCCGTCGCCCTGGGGGCGACCTGCTTCGGCCGTACAGGTGCAGGCGCTGTCCGTCGCATCTGTGGACATCCCACCTGGTTCACAGATGCTTATACCCTTGCGGTATCAGAAGCCCCTGCCCAATCGGCTAGGAGCAGTAGGGGTCTTGTTGTCGCCATCCGCCACGATAACAACAGGATTGGCGTTAGTTGGGGCACAGACCATCGTCCGGCCGGATCAATTACCGGTTTTACAGGTGCTTAATGCGGGGGTGGAAAACATCCGTGTTCCGGCCGGTACGGTTGTGGCACATGCCACTACGGCGTTTGCGACGCACGATTGTCCGCATCGCCGGGGAGTGGTCGCTGGTGTTTCCGAGCCAAGGGGTTCGGATAATCGTTGGATCGCTACCTTATGTGACGAAAATTCTTCCCTGTCCGTGGGGCAACGTGATGCGCTGCGTAAATTGTTGCTGACGTATTCGGATGTGTTCAGCTCCGACGATTTGGATTTGGGACGCACATCGTTGCTTTCCCATCACATTGAGACGGGCGACGCTGCCCCTATTCGGTTAAATTCGCATCGGATGAGTCCAGCGGAGCGAGAACACGTTCGGGGGGCGGTGGAAGACATGTTGGCTGCGGACATTATATCGCCATCTAACAGCCCATGGGGCGCTCCTGTGGTCTTGGTTAAGAAAAAGGATGGCAACTTGCGATTTTGTGTTGATTTCCGGAAATTGAATAAGATATCGGTGGCAGATGCGTACCCCCTGCCGCGTATGGACGACTCCCTTGACGCATTGTCGGGGGCTAAGTTCTTTTCCACACTGGACCTCTCTTCGGGATTTTGGCAGCTTCCCCTTGACGAGTCCTCACGGGAGAAAACCGCATTCCGTACGCCGCAGGGGTTATTTCAATTCAACTGCCTCCCGATGGGATTGAATGCGGCCCCTGCTACGTTTCAAAGGTTGATGGAGCTCGTTTTGACGGGGTTGCAGTGGGAGACGTGTCTTATATATTTGGACGATATTATTGTGTTCAGCCGCACATTCGAGGAACATTTAACGCGGCTGGAGACAGTGTTCACGAGGATGCGCTCTGCCAATTTGAAATTCAAACCAAAGAAATTCCACCTACTGCAACGGTCCGTCCGTTATTTGGGGCACATTGTGAGTGCAGAGGGGGTGTCCACGGATCCGGAAAAGACGGCGTGCGTCCGGGATTGGCCGACTCCGGCCTCCGTGGGGGATGTTCGGCGGTTTTTGGGATTTGCCTCGTATTACCGAAGATTTGTGCCGGGGTTTGCGACGATTGCGAGGCCCTTGCATCTCCTTACGGGTAAAGGACGGAAATTTGTTTGGGGAGAGCCGGAAGAGGCGGCCTTTCGGAGTCTGCGTGATCTATTGGCTACGGCCCCGACATTGGATTATCCCGATTTTGATCGCCCTTTCATTCTTGATACGGACGCGAGTGACACAGGTATTGGGGCGGTATTATCACAGTCTAAAGGGGGCGTAGAGCGCGTCGTGGCGTATGGTAGCCGAGTCTTGTCGCCTGCGGAAACACGCTACTGTGTCACTCGTAGAGAACTTTTGGCGGTTGTTTTTTTCCTACGCCAATTTCGACCGTACCTTTACGGTCGTTCGTTTATTGTGCGTACGGATCATGCGGCCTTGCAATATGCACTCAAAATGGACCAGCCATCGGGACAGTGGGCACGTTGGTTGGACACGCTGCAGGAATTTTCCTTCCAAATTCAACATCGGAAGGGAGTGCGCCATGCGAACGCTGACGCACTTTCCAGATTACCAGGGCGCGCCCCTTGTAAATGTGCGTCGGGGACGCATAGGTGTTCGCCGATTCTGAACCCCCCTCAGCCGCTTACGTTGGCCGTCGGGAAGTCGGATACTCCGATGGAACCGGGACCGACTGATGGGGTTTTGAATCTGCCGCGGTCTGTCTGGATTCGGGAACAGATGATGGACGAGTCGTTGTTGTCCATGCGGAAGCGGTCTATGAGGGACAATGGGAGTCCGAGTTCGGCTGTGGGGCCGCGAACCGCTCTCCGAGATGGTCTGCTTATGTGGCAAGAAAAGTTCCAGGAAAGCTGGCGTGTGGTGGTACCAACGTCCTTGCGATTTGAGTTGATTAGAACTCTCCATTGTGACACACTATTGCATTTAGGGGTGCAGAAGACTTTGTTGACGTTACAACGTCATTATTTTTGGCACGGCATGGCGACAGATGTCGTAGGGCACGTGCGCGCGTGCCCTGAATGCGCCCGGCGTAAGCCGCCTAAACATCCTTACGTGCCGCCTCTCCAGTCGATTCAGGTGTCTCGAGTCAATGAATTGGTGGCACTGGACATATTGGGACCCTTCCCACCATCGGCGAGGGGAAATAAATATTTGCTGGTAGGGGTTGAGTATCTCTCCCGTTGGCCGATGGCCTGGCCGTTGCCCGATCAGTCGGCCGCGGCCATCACCGACGCCTTTTTGTTTGGGTACATTATGGACAAGGGGGCGCCTGAGAGACTCCTCACGGACCAGGGCCGAAATTTCTCTTCTAAATTATTGGCTGAAGTGTGCGCAGGCCTTGGGACTAAGAAAATACGGACATCTCCATACCATCCGCAGACGGATGGTATGGTTGAGCGGCTGAACAGGACATTGTCTGCCATGCTTTGCCATACTGTGAGTGAACAGCAATCAGATTGGGATCTGCACATCCCCGGAGTGCTTTCGGCGTACAGGATGACGCCCCATGCGGCTACAGGGTATTTGCCGTTTTACCTTATGTATGGTCGGGAAAACGTGCCTCCGGTGGATGTGCAATTGGGTACTGGGGTGAAGGGACCTCGTAAACCACTCCCTGAATACATTCAGGACACGGTTCGCCGGGTTACGGAGGCGCGGGAAAACGCCCGCGTGGCTACGGCCAAAGCCCAGGCCCGGAACGAGCGGTATGCTCGGCGGTCTGAGGGGGAGTGCCCCTGGAAGGTGGGAGACCTGGCCTGGCTCCATTGCCCGCAGGTGCGGCCGGGGACCTCTCCTAAATTGCACAAACCTTGGCATGGTCCTGTGCGCCTCATTGAGGTTCCCAATCCACAGTCGGCGCGCGTTCAGATTGGGTCTCGCCGTTGGTTTGTTCATACGTCGCGGTTAAAACCATATGTTGCTCCCCTACGTGATGCGTCATCTCCCAATGTTGCCTTGCCGGGGTCTGTTGCTGCTGACTCTGACTCTTCCCCGCCTGCGTCCATTGATCTTGCTAGAGCGCCTGTCGTACCTGTTCCAGACAGGCCGACCGTGACACCGCGGGGGAGGAGTGGGCCTGTTCGGAGGGCGCCTGCCAGGGCTGCGGGACCTTCAAGCCCGGCGACCCTTCCGACCCCGCTGCAGGCGCATTCGCGGAATACGACCAAGACTGATTCGTCAGGGACACGAGACGTCGGTGGACTTCCAATCGCAGCAGGGGAATTACCCCCTGTCATTCCTCGTGTTCCATCGCGTCCCCGTTCTACAAGTGGGCCGCCGACCGTCCGGGACGGGCCGGCGACCCGCACTCGTTCCAAATCGCTTACGTTTCGTTGATTGTATGTTGTTATTGTTCTTGTTCTTGCCGTCGTATTTATCGCATGCTTTCGTACGTTCGTCGATGTTACTTGTGTTGTTGTTCTTGTTGTTATATTGCATGTTTAGTGTCCTTTAAGGGGGAAGGTCGGTTCACCGCATTACGCTTTGGTATTGTTCAGCCGAGGTCGGCTGGGTTTTTTCTATGGGGGAGGGTGGTGTAATGCGGGCGAAAGCGACCTTCCGGATGTGACATCACGAGGAGGCGGAGCCAGGTGACGTGGGTGAAAGGTTGGGGTCCTTAAGCGGGTAAACCGGAAAGAGAAGGCAGTCGGGGTGTGAATGGAAAGGTGTGGGGCCACGCGGGCGTACGAGCCGAGGGGGCACCGTCGAAGCGGGAGCCAACCCCGGGAACAGTAGGGAGCTACTGGGAGGTGTAAAGCTGCAGATAGAGATAGGCAGTAAGGCTGTGTGTGAGGGGCAGCGGGGTGGCTGCCAAGAGTCGCAGGAGCGACGAGGAGGCGAGACAGCACGAGGCTGTCAGAGCTGCAGCAGGAACAGCCAAGGGAGCTGTGTGAGATTACAGCAGCGGAGCTGCTGTGGGGCTGCAAGAGCGACAAGAACAGCAGCGGGGCTGCTGATGGTGACTGGAGTGACATCGGAACCAGCACTGAGAGAATAAGAGAGACAGCCGTGTGGGAACGCAGTACGGACCGAATAAAGGACACTGAGCCAGAGATCGTGGTCAAGTCTTTTATTACAGTACTATACAGCCTTTAACTTTTACGAACGACTGGGTGTTTAAGTTTAGCGATTTGTCGTATTATCTGGCTGTATAGCAAATGAAAAAATACAATTACTTCACTGTGCAAGTTAAAATTTGTGTTTTAATATGTATGTGTATTATTTTTTTAGGGCCCCTTTATAACATTTGCTACAGGCGCCGCACTATCTTCATTCGGCACTGGGCTCGAGGGATATCAAAGGGGGAGAGCATGTGGGGAGAGGACGACTTGGAGAGGAGACGAAGTTCGAGCGTCAAGAACCGAAGCCCGGGCCCAGGTGTTTAGCTTTGCGGGTCCGCAACAAAGGCTATTATTGAAGCAAGAACGTATGTTGGTGTTAAGACACAAATAATAAAATAACTGCCGTTCGTAATTTTAGTTGACATTTTGTTTGTATTGTTGAATACAAAAAAGTTTCGCGATTTCTATTGTTTTTGTCATTGACACTTGTTTCAAATTGTCAATTATATTGTTTATATATCGTTATTTTCACTGGCCTTTTCACTTATTTTTGCATGTATTCACTTACTTGGTTGTTTTTATTTTTATCTTTTTGGTTTTCCTGCCTTCGCCGCAAAATCTTTTTTATTTTAACAATTTTTCCCATTTATTTACTTCATTGTTATTTAATTGTTTTTAATCTCATCCGCTGATCTTCATTTCATTCACCACAGCGCCTTAACCAAGGCACTGAACAGAGAATCAGCAGCAAGGGTGAAGTAACACCCAGACAGCCCCCGAGATAACTAACGAACGTCCCTCACTTGCAAACATCTTGCGCTGACGAGATGTCCATGAAGGTACATGTGGAGGTACATGTGGGGGGTACGTCTGGGGGTACGTGTGGAGGTTGTGGTACGTGTGGGGGTACGTGTGGGTGTACTGTGGGGTGTGTGGTACGTGTGGAGGTACGTCTGAACGTAAGTGTGGTGGTACGTGTGGTGGGTACTTGTGGTGGGTACGTGTGGAGGTTGTGGTACGTGTGGGGGTACGTGTGGGTGTACTGTGGGGTGTGTGGTACGTGTGGAGGTACGTCTGAACGTAAGTGTGGTGGTACGTGTGGTGGGTACTTGTGGTGGGTACGTGTGGAGGTTGTGGTAGGTGTGTTGGTACGTGTAAGAGTACGTGTGGAGGTTGTGCTACATGTGGTACCTGTTGGATGGTGCGGTTGTTGTTTTTGTCGAAGTGGTCGAGAGGCTGCTCCATGAACTGCGGCTGCAACACAAATACAAAGATCCAGCGCCCCGTGTAGCCCACACAGACTGTTAAGGCAAGTGCTGTCAGCGAGTATCAGATCAGAATCGGAATCTTGTATTTGTAGTGACTGGGAATGTCATTGTGTGGTGCCGGGCCTACGAGGCCACGGCGGGATGTCTACTGTTGTGTGTACACCCCGGATTTCGAAAAGTGTATTGGTTTAGCCATGTTTGTTGTAGTACAGCGTTAGACTGATGGCCTTAATCTAAGTTGTCTTGTGGTTGTTGTTGTTGTTGTTTGACTTGCATCCCACTGGGATTTTTGCACACAGCGTTGGGGTAACGGTGCTTTTTCTGCAACATTTTGCTGTCTTTTCTTGGATTTTCTGTTTGCACTCAGTCACATATATTCAATTTAAGATGTTTTCTTGTTCACGTTTTTGTTTTTTTGTTTGTTGCGGTTGCACCCGATTCAAGAGCCGAATGGCTCATAGGGCTCTACCTAATAAATGAAACTTGAAAATGAAAATGAAAACTAGTACCAGCCCTAGTGGGGGCTTCGGTGAGCGCTGGTTAAGCGCGGTAGCACCACGCACAGCGTACGGTGCGGGCTCCGTTGAGAGAGCGAGAGAGTGTCAGCCAGCTGGGGTTATGTTGGGGGCATAATACTCTGGCTGACCTGGGGACATGTGACTGAATGATACTGGAGGGGGGGCCACCGGTGGAGGGGGCCAATGGGTGGTCACGTGGCCCGGGAAGAACTCTCGGGAGCCTTCGGGCAAGGGCGAGAGAGATCGAGAAGGTGGGCGGGGCGAGAGGCGGAGCCAGCCCCAGCCCTATATTAAGGGGGCCCTTACTCCTGGAGAGGCAGGAGATCCACGTCAAACTTGAAGAAGCCTCCAGCCACGCGGTCCGGGACCCAGCTTGTGGTCTGGACCGGGAAAGTGGAACCGTGTCTAGTTCCGCCGTAGCATGGTTAGTTGGGTGGTCACCACCCGAGGATATGTTGTGTTAATAGCCCTGGAGTATGTTGTGTTTATAGCCTGAAGTATGTTGTGCTAAGAGTTTAATAAAAGTGTTGCTCCTAAAACAACGTCTGCGACCCAGTTGGACTCACTACATATTTATACTGCACCAGGAGGAATCAAATTGGCTATGAAGCTCTTTTTGTCACAAATGTCCTGTAGGGTGCACGAGATAAGAACGTTACAACAGTACAAAAACATGATAGTGGTGCAAAGTACAAGAAAGGTAAACAGATCACACAAATGAAACTGAACCATCCTCATCCTACCAATAGCGGAGCCAGGATTTTCAGGTAGGGGGGGAAACCCCTCCAGCAATGAAAAATGATAGGAGTTGTTAGTAAGTAAGGACTTGTCCCTTGCTTTTTATTCGACGCGTGTGCGGCGATGGCGCAGCCATCGATCGAGGGTCGAATTCGAACCGTGTGTGATCGGCATCGCGCTCGCTGAAGGTGAATGCCTTCAGGGAAGTCGTGTACTGTATACGCAACTGTGCACAATTCTGTGAGTCACTTATAACTGCTTTGCCGTTACTTATTGTCAATTATGGACTCAGACTCTTGTCCTATCATCTCATAGAGTCCCTGGCACGTAATACTATGCTACACAGTGGCAGTGGGGGTCGCAAAATGCCGATTTATTACTAATAAACCCCAATGATTCGATTGAAATTAGGGATTTCAATCGGATAATTGGGGGGTGCTCGTGCCACCCCTCCCCCACTGGCTCCGCCAGTGCATCCTACCAGGCGACCTGGTGATGATGAGAGACAGACGCAAACTCCAAATATACAGCAGCAGCACGCATTTCAGGGTCGGGATCGAACTCCCGACCTCCAGTATACCAGGCGAGGTCGATAACATCACAGCACCGAGTATCAGAACCTACGAAGGCCGGCACGGCGCACGAGGAGGTGGTGGCCAGCACCACGCCTGTCCGCCTTTGTATCTCCAGTGGCGATAATTACTACACACCACTGAAACCAGGTGCTCATCTGAGGCCAAGTCGACCTAAGGGAGGCCTAGGGACCGGTTCAGATAATCACCCCCTGCTGGTGTTGGTGTCCGTGAGTGGGACTCGAACTCGGGTCACTGCCATGTTCGTAGCGGGTGAGTCAGTGGATGCGTGAGTGGGTGAGTGGATGGGTGAGTGAGTGAGTGGATGGGTTAGTGAGTGTATGGGTGAGTGGGTAAGTCAGTGGATGGGTGAGCGGGTGAGTGAGTGGATGGGTGAGTCAGTGGATGGGTGAGTGGGTGAGTAAGTGGATGGGTGAGGTTGATGGGTGAGCGGTTGAGTGAGTGGATGGATGAGTGAATGTATGGGTGAGTGAGTGGATGGATGAGTGAGGGCATGGGTGAGCGGATGAGTGAGCGGATGAGTGAGTGTGCCCTGGGTCTCTCTCTCTCTCTCAGGGAGTTCAATATTGATGAATGATGATGGTGGTTGCGATCATCACGGTGCTGTGAGGTCATGCCCTCATGATGACCTGATGACCTCTGGCCCCCGAGCATCTGCGTACCGGAATCTGGGGCAGTCCATCGGAATCCATTTCCGGGGTCAGACTTTTCAGGCTCAGGTCCTCAGGCAGGCGGGACTGGCGATTATACAGCAGCCTCTGCTTGAGCTCCCGGGCGTAATGCGTGCCTGTGGTGAAGTTCGGGTTGAGTTACTCTCTTACCTGCACACTCACTTGCCAACTCCCTTTCCCACCCACTCACTCACTGACCCACATACCCACTGACCCACACACCCACTCACACCCCAATCATTCACCCACCCACCTACGAACCCTCAGCATGTGTGTATGTTGAACTTCGTTTGCACCATATGTAGCCAACCGTTATAATTATAATTGGAGGTGTCAGTCGCTCACCCACTCACTCACTCACCTGCTCAATCAGACTTGGGGCAAGTGGTGTTAGCGAGCAACTATGAAGACCAGCACGGCACACGAGGGGGTGGGTGGCTAGTATCACGCCAGACCGCCTTTGTTTCCTCAGTGGCGATGTTTACACACCGCACCAGGTACTCATTTGAGACTGAGTCGACATAGGGGAGGCCGAGGATGGGTTCAGATAATCGTCACTGATGTTGGCCGTGAGCGGGAATCGAACTCGGGTAGCCAAGTTCGTAGGGCAGCGCGCTAACCGCTACACTACCGCTCCCCACCCACTCACTCAATCACACACTTACCCACTCACTCACCCTCCCACTGACCTACTCATCCACTCATGTATTCACTCACCTACTCACTCACTCACCTACTCAGCCACCAATCCACTCACCCACTCTCTCACCCACCCACTATCCAACTGACCTGCTCACTCACCTACTCACCAACTCAATGGCTTGCTCACTCAGCCACTCAATCACCGACTCACAAACTCACTCACCTACTGACCGACTCACTCACCTGCTCACTCACTCACCAACCCATTCACACGTTTACCCACTCACTCACTCACCCACTCACTTACTCATCCACTCACTTAGCCACTCACCCATCCACTCACCCACCCACGTACCCACCCACTCACTCACCTACTCACTTAATTAGCCACTCACCAATCCACTCACCCACCCACGTACCCACTCACTCACTAACCCACTCACTCACCCACTCACTCACTCACCCACCCACTCACCCACTCACTCACCCTCGGTGAGTGAGGCTTCCCCTCTCTGGGTTGACTCGGAGAGGACGAGGAGGAGGAGGACGAGGAGGAGGCCAGAAACCTTCATCCTGGATCTCTCTGGATCCGTGTGAGTCGCTGTGTCAGTCTTTGTGTGAGTCTGTATGTGTGACTCTCTTTGTGTATGTCCCTGGATGGGTCTGTGTGGGTCTGTGAGTCTATCGGTGTATATGTATGAGTAGGCGTGTCCATGGGCGTGTCTCTGTGTGAGTCTCTGTGTCTCTGTGTGAGTCTCTATGTGAGTCACTGGGTCTCTGTGCGAGTTTCGATGTGTCTCTGTGTGAGTCTATATGTGAGTCTGTGTACCTTTGTGTGATTCTCTGTGAATATCGATGTGGCTCTGTGTGAGTCTCGATGTGTCTCTGTGTGAGTGTCTATGTGAGTCACTGGGTCTCTGTGTGAGTCTCGATGTGTCTCTGTGTGAGTCTCTGTGTCAGTCTCTATGTGAGTCTCTCAGGCTCTCTACCTGAGTTTATATGTGAGTCGATGTGTGTCTCTGTGTCTGGGTGAGTCTCTCTCTCCTTTCCGTCTTTGTCATCCCGTGTTTACCCCACGCTGGACTTGGCATGAGTCCAGTAAACATTCACGGAGTTTCGCCGCGTAACTTCTCAAAGTGTACCCAGTGACTCCTTCTCAGAGTGTATCCAGTGAATCTCAAGTTACCCACTGACCCACCAACTAGCACACGAACCTACTCAACCACCCACTCACTCACCTGCTCACTTACCTACTCGACTCACACCCACACACTGACCCACTCACCGACCCACCCACGCACTCACTCACCCACTTACTCACCAACTCACTCGTCAACTCATTAAACTGCTCACTCACCCGCTCACTCATCCCCCTCTTGCATTGCAGCAGTGAGGTCAGGGCATCAACCAGTTGAGCTCTCCAGCTCTCTGTCTCTCTGCGTGTCCCGAGAAAGGGACATCGCCCGGAACGTCGCCGATCATGTATTTCCCCTTTTTAAGGCCAAAGACAAAGCCTACTCCCCTCCCCGTGTAGCTCACGTGAGCTGTCGGGGCAAGTGCTGTTAGCGAGCACCTATGAAGGCCGGCACGACACCACGCATGGCCGCCTTTGTCTCCCCAGTGGCGATGTTTACTGCACACCGCACCAGGTACTCGTTTAAGGCTGAGGACCGGTTCAGATGATCGTCACCAGTGGTTGTCGGTGGCCGTGAGCGGGAATCGAACTCGGGCCCCGCTGGGTTCGGAGCGCAGCGAAGCGCTAACCGCTGCGCCACAGCTCCCCAGACCCCACACAGGGGGACGTGAGGTGAAGTAGAGCTCTCGGTCCCATAACCGGTGCCCCTCTCTCTCTTTCCCCTTCACTCCCTTACCCCCTCATCATCCCCCCTCACCTACTACCCCCCACCACCCCTCACCCCCTTGACCCCACCCCCCATCCCCCCTCACCACGTTCCCCCACCCCCCATCCCCACTCACCCCTTCCCCCCACCCCCATCCCCCCTCACCCCCTCACCCCCATCCTCCCTCACCCCCTCATCATCCCCCCTCACCCCTTTTCCCCCACCCCCCCCATCCCCCCTCACCCCCTCCCCCCACCCTCATCCCCCCTTACCTCCTTCCCCCCACCCCTCATCATTTCCATCCCTTCCTCCCCCCTTACCTACTTCCCCCACCCCTCGTCATTCCATTCCTTCCTCTCCCACCCCTCCCCCACCCCTCTCCCCCCACCCCTCCCACCCTCCGCTGGCGGAAAGCGAGGGACTTTCCCGAGCGATTCCTGGAGGCTCACGCGGTGTTTGTCGGTAGAGAAGTCGTTGATTCATTAAATAAATATCGTCACAAGCAGCATCGTCGTCAGCAACATCATCACCATCAGCAGCATCATCAGTTTCACAATTAGCATCATCAGTAGCAGCATCACCATCAGCATCATAATCAGGAACATCATCATCAGCAATATCATCATCATCAGCAGCATTATCAGCAGTATCATCACCCTCAGCATCATCACCCTCAGCATCATCACCCTCAGCATCATCATCAGCATCATCATTACCTGCATCGTCATCACAATCAGCATCATCATCAGTCGTATCATCATCAACGTCAGCAGCATTATCATCATTATCAGCTGCATCATTATCAGCTGCATCATCATCACAATCAGCATCATCATCAGTAGCATTACCGTCATCAGCATCGTCATCAGCACCCGGAGTTGGTTCCCAGTGCAGACCGAGTTATTTAGAAGTTAAGTTAACACTACATTATCACTCGCCGATAATTCATATATTAACACATCTCGCCGATAATTAATTAACACATTCAGCACTGACGCATTACTATAACGGTGTGCCTGGGTGGTCGAGGTCACATGAGGAATGGGGGTGGGGGGGTTGAGTGGTTATGAGTGGGGGGACATCTTACCCCACCCCCCCGCCATCTCTGAAGCCACGGCGCCACGGAGTCTGGACCTAGACTGGGGGCAGGCACACGAATTGGCCAATCAGGGCAGGCCGGTTGGCGCGGGTGGGGGGTGAGCGAGGGCTGGCAGTCGACGGGGCTGTGTGTGATTGGCTGAAGGACTTTCGTGGGGTGGCATTGCGGGCTTCCCATTGGGGGGGGCAAGTTAATTTGACGGAGGCTGTGGGGGCGGGACTCCGTGTATTTAAGGGAGCGCTACCGCGTGTGTGGGGGGCGCTGTGTTCGGCGTTCGCCCGGGGCCGGTGGTGCTCTCGCGGGAGGGGAGCCGGGTGCTTGTGGGATGCCGGATTCGTACGGGCGGCTCGGTGGCCAGGATTGTTGTTGTTGCGATGGGTCGTCGTGGCCGCTGCCGCGGTTTGTGTGGGGCTGGCCCGGTGCGCGGAGTCGCTGTGTTGCGGCGCTGCGGGGAGTGGGCGGGTCGGTGGCCAGGACAGCCGTTGGACCGAGTCACTGCAAGCGCTGTCCTGGGTGCGAGCCGGGACTCGAAACTGCCACTGCGTTGAGTCGCTCAGAGCATCGTTTGGAAGCGCTAAAACCAAGCCCTGAGACTGCTGCTGCATACACCCCAGACTTCTAGTGCGTTGTCTCATCGCCCCAAGAGGGGAGGGTGCGTGAGGGTTGCTCTGAACGGTCGTCGCGTTTTTCTGCATCTGTTTTGTCACTGTCGTTTTCTGTGATTATCGACACATGGGGGGCACTGAGGTAAGTTTGTGAACTCTGATGTTATACAAATGTAATGACGCCGACACACGTTTTTGCTTTACTAAGAGCCTTTACTGTGGACACCACTGTTCCTAGGTCCGGGCTTCGGCTCTTGATGCTTCAACTTCGTCTTCTCTCCAAACGTCCCTTCCACTCGTGCGCTCCCCTTTCATATCCCTCGAGCCCCCTTTTCTCGAAGCTTTGCTCACTTCATTTCCCTCAGCTGATCCCCCTCCTCCTTCTCTAACGGTTGCCAACCGTTACCCCGATAGTCCACCCTCGTTTCCCCGTCTTTTACGTTTGAATTTCTCTACCTATCATTTTATTCTCTGGCCCTATCAAATCTTCTTTGAGGCCTCTCTGCACCAATCGGAGGCTTGATGCACTTCATGACTGTCCGTTTGCACACGTACCAAGTCAGGTAAGTTGTCTTGTTTTCGGTCTTGACACAAATGATTGCTGTTACTGTTACCGAGAGGTTTGAAGAGTTGGTTGTACTCAGTGTTCTGCCAGCTATGGCTGCAAAGTTTTGTCGTGCATGTGTAATGAGAAAGCACACCAACAGGTGACGGAAGGCTGCATAGGCATTGCCACATCGGTCATAGCCAATCAGGGCTATGGGTTTGATCTGGGCCAAGGTTCATGGGCGGAGCTCATGGGTGTATGTGTAATGGGTTCCGGAGACACTTGTTGAGGTAACTTCTTTATTACAATACAACACTCCAACAGTCCTGATACTTTGTTACAGCCTAGGTACACAGCCTAGGAACACAGCCTACTCTAGCTACGCTCTGGGGTCCTCCGGCTACAATTACCCTAGGGGAGGCTACCTGACCCGACCCAGCCAAGGTGCAGGTCTGGACTCTGGCTTCCTCGGAACTCGCCCTTACAAGGACGTAGAGCCGGGAGTCCCAGAGTCCCACCACTGGCCCGCACAGCGTCCTGGCCCTTACAAGGACAAGTGGGATGAGAGGGTCCAGGGTCCTAAGCTGGCTGGTCTTGGGTCTTGAGCTGCGACTGGCCCCGATCGGCCAGGGAGCGGCCCTTTTATGCCTCTTGCCCATCGAGGGGTGGGGTTGTGTGTGTCCCCAGATACCCCACAGAGCACACACAGCCCCCCATTGGTTGCGCCAAGGGGCTTAGCTGTCTGGGTTTCCTGGGATCCCAGAGCCTGGCGCCGAGGGCTTAGCTGTCTAGGATCCTAGAGCCCCCAGCAGCCCCTCCCCTCTTGGGCTGGCACAGTGGCCCCTCCTATGGCACTACATATGCGGGAACCATCGACAAGGTTCTGAGGGGGGCATGGTTAAAGGTGGGGCTTCACTCCGCCGAGAAGGATATAAGGAGTGGCAAGAGAGGGACTCGGGGTTCTGTAAGGAAGCCTGGGTCCGGACTGCATCTCCGCCATCTCATCAAGCCACCGACCCCGTGGAAGCCTCGAGGACCGAAGCTCTCCGACTCCCGGCACGCCATCAACCAGCGGTGTGCAGGGGAAGAGAGAGCGAGGGAAGCCGCGCGGGGATGGAGGAGCAGTGAGCGCATGCATGTGGCGTGGAAGGGAGAGAGAGAGAGACTATTTGGAAGGAAGTGCGGAGCCGAGCAGTCATAACTAATAAAGAAAGGACGCAAGTCTCAACTCGTCGTGGAAGTTGTTTATTACAACTGGAGTCAGAAGTGGTTCTTTTTGAGACGAGACAAGACTACAGAGTGCAAAGATGTCCAAACATCTCAAGAAGAAGATGACTCAGTCACCCAGGACCTGCCGACCCCGGGTGCCGTGGACCTGGTTACTGGAACCGCGGTTGGTGTGGTCATCGCCACCCTCGTCTCCGCGTGCGGACGACAGCTGCCAGCGCGTTGCAGAGCAGCTGGACTCGCTCCGCATTGTCCTTCTCCAGCTAGTGACACTGGTCAGATCGTCTGCGGTGACGGAGCGGCCTCGGGACGTGTCGCCGAGGGGTGACGAGCAGAAGCCTCTTCAGGGGATCTCGGAGGGTCCCCCTTGGGAATCGACCGCCGTCATTGTGGCCGCGGGAGGATTGTCCGCCATTATGCACGTGGTGGACACCACGCGGCAGGAGACCACCATCTTGGGCGCAGCTGTTGAGATGCGGTCGGAGCCCGCCATTTCTGTGGAGCCGCATGGCAGGCCACCATGCGGAGTTGTTGCTGCCCAAGGCGCCGGAGTGGGGCGCAGCCACCGTCTTCCTCACATCAAGGAATTCCTCGCGGTTTGCGGCGACTGGAGTGCTTTCACATGGCGGTTTGAGTCGGCATTCCGTTCGGTGCGATGGACGGAAGAGGAGGCCTTGGGTGCCTTGCCTACCGTGCTCGATGACCAGGCACTGGCAGTCTTCCGCTCGATTCCTCCGGACAAGAAGAAGACCTTGAAAGATGCGTATGCCGAGATGGCTGAGGTTTACGAGCCGCTTTCGGATACCCAGCAGAAATTCATGCCTCGTAAGCGTTGGAGCAACGAGTCTCTCCTTGCTTACCACGGCACTTTGCTGGCGCTGGCGGTGGCTGCTTATCCCGATGCCAAGCCTGAAATGCTCGATCCTCTCATCTTGGGTAAGATGCTGGAGTTAGCAAAGGACATGGGGGTTTCGCTGCCTGTGTGCGGCCATGAGCCGCTGACGGCGCGGGTGACGGGGACCTGGCAGCCGCCGTTCCTCGTTGGGACCCACGGCGGGGGGCTGAGTCACGTCGCCGGGGGTCCTACGGTTCGCGCGGGGGTGAAGAGGGGGCTGCTCGGCGGTAGTTACAAGCCCATGGGCTGCACACAATTATAGCAGCCTCCAACTGTTGTTATTGAGCTGATTTGGCCCATGCCTTCAAACCACTCCAGCCCATGTGCCAGCATCATGATCCACTCAGGCATTAACGTCACCCAACACGATGACCTTCTCGTGAGGCCACTTTAGCTAGCACCTGCGACAGGAGGTCATAAAAGACATCTGACTCATCGGCCTTGCCTGCATCCCTCCACTGATCATCTTTGGTGGGGGCATAAGTAATCACCACCACCACTTCTTGTCTCTGGTTGATGGGTAGGTGAGCCCAGAGTAGCCTGGGGCTTACAGCTTACCACACCTCACCGCCACGCTCCCACTCGCCCTTTTTTTATTTTGTTCAGAAGAAGAACCATTCCCTGTTGTTGGGCAATTTCATGAATACCACAGAGATCCAGATGGTACCGGTCCAGCTCCCGACAGAGGAGTGGCAGCCTCTCCTCCGCAGTGAGCATTCCAACATACCACATGGCCACTCAAAGTGAGTTTTTTGCCGTTTTTGGAGGAACCCTGAAGGTAAGGATTCAATCTCCTGGCTCCGCCAAATTGGGTTTGGCCAGGAGACATCATAGATGCCTGTCCTCCCGGGGCCTCCGGCACAAGCTTCGTTTGATACTTTTTCCGTAGTATCGTGGTGATTTATTTATAGGTGGAGGGGTTACCAGCCCTCACACCCGTCCAGAGCCCCATTTGGCCCCTGTGGTGGCTACAAACGCCATAAGGGGAGTGGCCAATCAACATTGGCCCTGCGCCGACGGCACTGCTCACCACAGCGTTGCCGTCTGGCACAAACGAGGAGGTCGGGGGTTGTTTTGCTGGACACAAAGACAAAGATCCCCCGCATTGCCTGAACAGACTGTTGGGGCAAGTGCTGTTAGAGAGCACCTATGAAGGCCGGCATGGCACACGAGGGGGTGGGTGGCCAGCATCACGCCCGGCCGCCTTTGTCTCCCCAGTGGCGATGTTTACACACCGCACCAGGTACTCATTTGAGGCTGAGTCGCCCTGGGGGAGGCCCAGGACCGATTCAAATTGTAATGCGGGCGTAAGCGACCTTCCGGATGTGACGTCATGGGGGGTGGAGTCATGTGACGTGGGGGGAAGGTTCGGGGCCTTAAGCGGGTAAACCGGAAGGGGAAGGCAGTCGGGGTGTGAGCGGAATAGAGTGAGGCCACGCGGGCGAGTGTGGAGAGGGGGGGCGCCGACGGCCATCGGGAGCCAACCCCGAAGATAAGAGGAAGCTGCGGAGTGGTGTGCAGCTGCAGAGGAGACAGCCAGGAGGGCTGCGTGTTAGAGGCAGCGGTGTGGCTGCCAGGAGGAGCTGCGGAGAGAGAGGGGGCTGCTTGTTAGAGGCAGCGGTGTGGCTGCCAGGAGGAGCTGCGGAGAGAGAGAGCAAGAAGCTGTCAGAGCTGCGGAGGGAGAAGAGCAGCAGCGAGTACAGCCAAGGGGGGCTGTGTGAGAGAAACAGCAGCGGAGCTGCTGTTGTGGATCGGGCCGACATTGGAGTCAGCACCGTGGAGAAGCTACAGAGTAAAGACAGCCGTGTGGGTGTACAGCACGAACCGAATAATAAAGGACACTGAGCCAGACATCGTGGTCCAGTCGTTTATTACACTGGTGTCAGAAGTGGGGTGGCAAATTGCGATTTTGTGTTGATTTCCGCAAATTGAATAAGATATCGGTGGCAGATGCGTACCCCCTGCCGCGTATGGATGACTCCCTCGACGCATTGTCGGGGGCTAAGTTCTTTTCCACACTGGACCTCTCTTCGGGATTTTGGCAGCTTCCCCTTGACGAGTCCTCACGGGAGAAAACCGCATTCCGTACGCCGCAGGGGTTATTTCAATTCAACTGTCTCCCGATGGGATTGAATGCAGCCCCTGCTACATTTCAAAGATTGATGGAGCTCGTTTTGACGGGGTTGCAGTGGGAGACATGTCTTATATATTTGGACGATATCATTGTCTTCAGCCGCACATTCGATGAACATTTGACGCGGCTGGAGACAGTGTTCACGAGGATGCGTTCTGCCAAATTGAAATTCAAACCAAAGAAATGTCACCTACTGCAACGGTCCGTCCGCTATTTGGGGCACATTGTGAGCGCTGAGGGAGTGTCCACCGATCCGGAAAAGACGGCGTGCGTCCGGGATTGGCCGACTCCGGCCACCGTGGGGGATGTTCGGCGGTTTTTGGGATTTGCCTCGTATTACCGAAGATTCGTGCCGGGTTTTGCGACGATTGCGAGGCCTTTGCATCTCCTTACGGGTAAAGGACGGAAGTTTGTTTGGGGACAGCCGGAGGAGGCGGCCTTTCGGAGTCTGCGTGATCTATTGGCCACGGCCCCAACATTGGATTATCCCGATTTCGATCACCCATTCATTCTTGATACGGACGCGAGTGACACAGGTATTGGGGCGGTGTTATCACAGTCTAAAGGGGGTGTGGAGCGTGTCGTGGCGTATGGTAGCCGAGTCTTGTCTCCTGCGGAAACCCGCTACTGTGTCACTCGCAGAGAACTATTGGCGGTTGTTTTTTTCCTACGGCAATTTCGACCATACCTCTACGGTCGTTCTTTCATTGTGCGTACGGATCATGCGGCCTTGCAATATGCCCTTAAAATTGACCAGCCATCCGGACAGTTGGCACGTTGGTTGGACACGCTACAGGAATTTTCCTTCCAAATTCAACATCGGAAGGGAGTGCGCCATGCGAACGCTGACGCACTTTCCAGATTACCGCGGCGCGCCCCTTGTAAATGTGAGTCGGGGACGCATAGGTGTTCGCCGATTCCAAACCCCCCTCAGCCGCTCACGTTGGCCGTCGAGAAGTCGGACACTCCGATGGAACCGGGACCGGCTGACGGGGTTTTGAATCTGCCGCGGTCTGTCTGGATCCGGGAACAGATGATGGATGAGTCATTGGTGTCCTTGCGGAAGCGGTCTGCTAAGGACAATGGGAGTCCGAGTACGGCTGTGGGGCCGCAAACCGCTCTCCGAGATGGTCTGCCTATGTGGCGGGAGGGGTTCCAGGAACGTTGGCGCCTGGTGGTACCAACGTCCTTGCGGTTCGAGTTGATTAGAACCCTCCATTGTGACACTCTCTTACATTTAGGGGTGCAGAAGACCTTGTTGACGTTGCAACGTCATTATTTTTGGCACGGCATGGCGACAGATGTCGTAGGGCACGTGCGCGCGTGCCCTGCGTGTGCACAACGTAAGCCGCCGAAACATCCTTACGTGCCGCCTCTCCAGTCGATTCAGGTGTCTCGAGTCAATGAATTGGTGGCACTGGACATATTGGGACCTTTTCCACCATCGGCGAGGGGTAATAAATATTTGCTGGTAGGGGTTGAGTACCTCTCCCGTTGGCCGATGGCCTGGCCGTTGCCCGATCAGTCGGCCGCGGCCATTACCGACGCCTTTTTGTTTGGGTATATTATGGATAAGGGGGCGCCTGAGAGACTCCTCACGGACCAGGGCAGGAATTTCTCTTCTAAATTATTGGCGGAAGTGTGCGCGGGCCTTGGGACTAAGAAAGTACGGACATCCCCATACCACCCGCAGACGGATGGTATGGTTGAACGGCTGAACAGGACATTGTCTGCCATGCTTTGCCATACCGTGAGTGAACAACAATCAGATTGGGATCTGCACATCCCCGGGGTGCTTTCGGCGTACAGGATGACGCCTCATGCGGCTACAGGATATTCGCCGTTTTACCTTATGTATGGTCGGGAAAACGTGCCGCCGGTGGATGTGCAATTGGGAACTGGGGTGAAGGGACCTCGGAAACCACTTCCTGAATACATTCAGGACACGGTTCGCCGAGTCACGGAGGCACGGGAGAATGCCCGCGTGGCTACGGCCAAAGCCCAGGCCCGGAACGAGCGATATGCGCGACGGTCTGAGGGGGAGTGCCCTTGGAAGGTTGGGGACCTAGCCTGGCTTCATTGTCCACAGGTACGTCCGGGGACCTCGCCGAAATTGCACAAACCCTGGCATGGTCCCGTACGCCTCATTGCGGTTCCCAACCCACAGTCAGCACGCGTCCAGATTGGGTCTCGTCGCTGGGTTGTGCATACGTCGCGCTTGAAACCATATGTTGCTCCCTTACATGATGCGTCATCCCCCAATGTTGCCTTGCCGGGGTCTGTTGCTGCTGACTCTCCCCTGCCTGCGTCCATTGATTCTGCTAGAGCGCCTGTCGTACCTGTTCCAGACAGGCCGGCCGTGACATTGCGGGGGACGAGGGGCCCTGCTCGGAGGACGCCTGCCAGGTCTGCGGGACCTTCGAGCCCTGCAGCCCTTCCGACCCAGCTGCGGGCACGGTCACAGGACAAGCCCAAGACTAACTCTTTAGAGACACGGGACGGCGGTGGACTTCCAGCTGCGACAGGGGGATTACCCCCTGTCGTTCCTCGACTTTCATCGCGTTCCCGTTCTGCGGGTGGGCCGCCGACCGTCCGGGACGGGCCGGCGACCCGCACACGTTCCAAATCGCTTACGTTTCGTTGCTTGTTGTTGTCTTGTTATTTTCTTCTTACAGTTGTATTTATTGCATGCTTTTTGGACGTTCGTTGATGTTAATTGCGTTGTTGTTGTTGTTCTTGCTGTTACATTGTATGCTTAGTGTCCTTTAGGGGGGGAAGCTCGGTTCGCCGCATTACGATTTGCTATTGGTCAGCCGAGGTCGGCTGGGATTTTTCTACGGGGGAGGGTGGTGTAATGCGGGCGTAAGCGACCTTCCGGATGTGACGTCACGGGGGGTGGAGTCATGTGACGTGGGGGGAAGGTTCGGGGCCTTAAGCGGGTAAACCGGAAGGGGAAGGCAGTCGGGGTGTGAGCGGAATAGAGTGAGGCCACGCGGGCGAGTGTGGAGAGGGGGGGCGCCGACGGCCATCGGGAGCCAACCCCGAAGATAAGAGGAAGCTGCGGAGTGGTGTGCAGCTGCAGAGGAGACAGCCAGGAGGGCTGCGTGTTAGAGGCAGCGGTGTGGCTGCCAGGAGGAGCTGCGGAGAGAGAGAGAGAGGGGGCTGCTTGTTAGAGGCAGCGGTGTGGCTGCCAGGAGGAGCTGCGGAGAGAGAGAGAGAGAGCAAGAAGCTGTCAGAGCTGCGGAGGGAGAAGAGCAGCAGCGAGTACAGCCAAGGGGGGCTGTGTGAGAGAAACAGCAGCGGAGCTGCTGTTGTGGATCGGGCCGACATTGGAGTCAGCACCGTGGAGAAGCTACAGAGTAAAGACAGCCGTGTGGGTGTACAGCACGAACCGAATAATAAAGGACACTGAGCCAGACATCGTGGTCCAGTCGTTTATTACAAAATGATTGTCACCGGTGTTGGCCGTGAGCAGGAATCGAACCCGGCTCGCCAGGTTCGTAGCACAGCACGCTAACTGCTACACTACCGCTTGATACACACACTCTCTCAAAAACCTTGTGAGAATTAGTTTAACGTAGGTTAACACGTAGTGGTAGCAGGCTTTCCCAAGCAATAATCAAGTTTTTTTTGGGGTTAGATCGCGTAAATATAATGCGTCATGAAACCCTCCACCACCCGACCCAGCCAACTAGTTACGAGTTTAGCACTAACCAGTTTTCGTGTGCTGGAGAGTAAACCCACAACCACGTTTACGATTCGAATTACTGTAACGTTTCGCTGATGAATACAACAACCAGCGAAACGTCGTTCCCCACTAGGTCTATTATTTGTCGAACGCGGTTTTGCCTAACGCGGCATTTTCCAGGAACGTAACCCCCGCGTTGGGTGAGGTCTGCCTGGACTCCGGAGCGCCGCGGTGGCTAGGAGATGTTAACGACCTCGCCGGGTATGCAGGAGGTCGTGGGTTCGATCCCGACCATGATCTTGTCTGCTGCTGTATATTTGGAGTCTGCGTCTCTCTCTCATCATCACCACGGTGGCTAGGAGATGTTAACTACCTCGCCTGGTATGCAGGAGGTCGTGGGTTCGATCCCGAACCTGACCTTGTCTGCTGCTGTATATTTGGAGTTTGCGTCTCTCTCTCATCATCACCACAGCGGCTAGGAGATGTTAACTACCTCGCCTGCTATGCAGGAGGTCGTGAGTATGCGTCTCTCGCTCCCCATCGTGGTCGCGTAAATTTTCTCCGGGTCCTCCGGTTTTCCCTCCACATTTAGAGACATGCGTTTAGAGTAATTGACTGCGTTCAATTTCCACATGCTAAGCCACTTAATTTAATCACGATAATAAATTAACATGAATTTATATAAATGAGTATTTACTTACATTAATTTAATTAATCATAATTAATGCAATACATTTGTATCAATTATTATTAATTTATTTATTGATTCTGGGAAAACAAGGCCGGGGATTTCCCATCCAACTGATGGTTAATCATCGTGAGCATCTGCATAATCTGCAGCATGATCATCACTGGGGAGACAAGGCGGGCGTTCGGGCGGGCGTGGTGCTGGCCACCCACCCCCTCATGTGCCATGGTGCCGGCAGCCTTCATAGGCGCTGCTACTGCTCGCTACTAACAGCACGCTGCCCCAACAAGTCTGCTGAGGCTATACGTGGAATCGTTGACTTTGTAGTTGTTCCGAATTCTATTTGTGTTACTCCAAAATTATACTCCAGCATCCAGAAAGAGGAAGACGCGGATTAGGGAACGCACGCAGGGTCGAGACATCATAATCACCACAATGATCTTCATCCAGCAACGGATAGACCACGGTGGCGGTGATGTGGGTATCGAAAGTGGGTCTTTAATTTCACCCTTGAGATTCAAAAGCCCCTAAAACCTCATACGCAGAAAAATCTCCCCCAGGAAGCGCACAGTAGCTGTTGATGCAAGTACTGTTACAGTTATTACGGCCGGCAAATGTTGCATCAACGCTGCCCCAACCGCATGGCAAGTGGTGGCCGGGATTCGCTCGCGGGTCTCTTGCCCGGATCGTAGCGCAGCGCGCTAACTGCTGCCCTACCGCTCCCCAGAACACCAGAACAACAGCCGACACTGCCAGGCGATGTGCACTTTGAGGCCACGTGGTGTGTCGAAGGCTCGCCTGCAGGAGATCACGGAGCCAGACCCAGGTGCCATAGGTCGACTACTATGCCAGGCTAAGTGCATATGGTCACGGGACAGACCCAGGTGCCATGGGTTGACTGTTGTGCCAGGCTAGGTGCATGTGGTCACGGGACAGACCCAGATGCCATAGGTTGACTGCTGTGCCAGGCTAGGTGCATGAGGTCACGTGGACAGACCCAGATGTCATGGGTTGACTGCTGTGCCAGGCTAGGTGCATGTGGTCTCTGGACAGACCCAGGTGCCATGGGTTAACTGCTGTGCCAGGCTAGGTGCATGTCACGGGTAAGACCCAGGTGCCATGGGTTAACTGCTGTGCCAGGCTAGGTGCATGTGGTCACGGGACAGACCCAGGTGCCATAGGTTGATTGCTGTCCCAAGCTAGGTGCATGTGGCCACGGGACAGACCCAGGTGCCATGGGTTGACTGATGTGCCAGGCTAGGTGCATGCGGTCACGGGACAGACCAAGGTGCCATGGGTTGACTGCTGTGCCAGGCTAGGTGCATGTGGTCACGGGACAGACCCAGGTGCCATGGGTTGTTTGCTGTGCCAGGCTAGGTGCATGGGGTCACGGGACAGACCCAGGTGCCATGGGTTGACTGCTGTGCCAGGCTAGGTGCATGTGGTCACGGGACAGATCCAGGTGCCACAACAAAGATCCCCCATATAGTCTCCACAGACTGTAGGGGCAAGTGCTGTTAGCGAGCAGCCCCTATGAAGGCCGGCACGGCACAGGAGGGGTGGGTGGCTACCACCGCGCCCAGCCGGCTTTGTCTCCCCAATAGCAATATTCACCACACACCGCACCGGGTACCTATTTGAGGCTGAGTCAACCTAGGGGAGGTCCAGATATTCATCACCGGTGGTGGCCGTGAGCGGTAATCGAACTCGGGTCACTATCGGATTCGTGGCGCAGACGCGCTAACCGCAGCGCCACCGCTCCCCCGCACAACACCGCAAGACACACATCACCTAGACACGCCCACAAACCATCACTCCCGCAGGTTTTTAGAAGTGACGATTCTCATTCTTGACGTAATAACCCCCCGTCCCTCCCCTATCGCAGTGGATTGATCCAGCAGCGCTGTCTCTGGGTACGCGTCAGAGCGGGCGAGTCCATTCCAGCCCGAGAGGCAAGGGGGGGCTGAGATGAATTAGTCTTGGAAATCCCCTTCTGAGCTCAGAGCACGGGGAGAGATAGACAAGGTGAGAATGAATGTGTGGGGCTGTCCGTGTGAGTATATGTGAGTCTGTCTATGTGAGTCTGTGTGTGCCTGTGTGAGTATGTGTGCGTGTCTATGTGAGTCTGTCTGTGTGAGTGTCTATGTGAGTCTGTGTGAGTCTGTGTGAGTGTCTAGGTGAGTCTGTGTGTGTCTGTCTGTGTGAGTCTGTCTGTGTGAGTGTCTATGTGAGTGTCTGTTTGTGTGAGTGTCTATGTGAGTCTGTGTGAGTGTCTATGTGAGTCTGTGTGAGTCTGAGTCTGTATGTGTGAGTCTGTGTGTGTCTGTCTGTGTGAGTGTCTATGTGTGTCTGTCTGTGTGAGTCTGTCTGTGTGTGTCTGTGTGAGTGTCTATGTGAGTTTGTCTGTGTGTGTCTGTCTATGTGAGTCTGTGCGTGTCGCGGGGGAGCGGTGGCGCAGCGGTTAGCACAACGCTGCGCTACAAACTGGGGAAAGCCCCGAGTTTGATAGCAGTGGCAGTGATAATCTGAATCGGTCCTGGGCCTCCCCTAGGTCGATTCAGTCTCAAATGAGTACCTGGTGCGGTGTGCAGTAAACATCGTTACTGGGGAGACAAAAGCGGCCGGGCGTGGTGCTGGCCACCCACCCCCCTCGTGTGCCATGCCGGCCTTCATAGGTGCTCGCTAACAGCACTTGCCCCAACAGTCTGTTAGAGGCTATACGGGGGACATTTGTCTTTGCTGTGTAAAATCTATTTTGAACGATTAATAACTGCATTGTAACCTCGGTAAACATGCATTATTGGACAGATCATTGGCCCAACGTTAGTCCAACGTCGGTCCAACGTTAGACCAACATTGGCATGTGGTTGGAAGCATTGGTCCAACGTTGGTCCAAAGTTAGACAAACATTGGCAAGTGACAGGAAGCATTGGTCCAACGTAGGTCCAACGTTAGACCAACATTGGCAAGTGATTGGAAGCATTGGTCCAACGTTCGTCCAACGTTAGACAAACATTGGCAAGTGATTGGAAGCATTGGTCCAACGTAGGTCTAACATTAGACCAACATTGGCAAGTGATGGGAAGCATTGGTCCAACGTTCGTCCAACGTTAGACCAACATTGGCAAGTGATTGGGAGCATTGGGCCAAAGTTAATGCAACGTTGTTCCAACGTTGTCTCCCCCATCGCGGTGCAGAGAGGCCGTGGGGGTCACAGCCCTCGGCCGTTTTCCTGTCCAAAGTTCCCACAGTCGGGCAGCGGAAGGGAAATCGCCCAGCCACGACTTTGCTCTCACTCTGACCACTGGCATCCTTCACTTCCGCATCCCCCCCCACTCCTCCACTTCCACCTCCCCGTGTCTCCTCCTCCCCCTCCACTCCGTGTCCCCTCCCCGTGTCTCTTCCTCCTCCCCGTGTCTCTCTCCTCCCCGTGTTTCCTCCCCGTGTCTCTCTCCTCCCTGTGTCTCCTCCCCGTGTCTCCTCCTCCCTGTGTCTCCTTCTTTCCGTGTCTATCTCACCTCCCCGCGTCTCCCCCGCGTCTCCCCCTCTTCTCGCTTGAACAATTATTAAGTGTGTAATTATGTCAGATCTTGGGATTCAGATCTCACCGCATGA
This sequence comes from Lampetra fluviatilis, assembly GCF_964198595.1. Lineage (NCBI taxonomy): Eukaryota > Metazoa > Chordata > Hyperoartia > Petromyzontiformes > Petromyzontidae > Lampetra > Lampetra fluviatilis. The sequence goes on from NC_136319.1 coordinate 3,036,910, forward strand.
TACAGTTCGTCATAACGACAATGATGCACAAATGTAGGAAAGAAGCACTCGGAACTTGTTTTTAATCTAAGCAACTTTAATCTCACTTACTCTAGCATCAACCTCTTATCATCAGGAACTAATAGCAACGACAGTACCCATGCAAATATGTAGTGCTCGACTTGACACGACAATCCTCCAGCTAACACCGATCAACATTCCTCCTCCGCGCTCTCCGCTCGCTCGCCGCGTTCCGCCGGCCTCGCTCGCTCCGCGTCTCTCCGTCGACTGTCCTCTCCACTCTCCCCGTCACAGTTCAGCCGCTCTTTATCGACTCTCCCGTCACACTCAGCCGCATCTCTATCAGCTTCTCCGCCACACCCCAGCCGCTTCTGCTGGCATCTCAGTTGCTACCTTATACCTTACCACTGCTACCCTACACTTCTCCACTGCTACTAGCTCCGCTGCTTCAACTCCAACATCCTCCGTCTCCTCCCAGGAGCGAACTCCCATCTGTTCCAAAACCCCCTCTCTTTATCCCCCAGCCAATTAATCTTCAATTAATCTGAGGCATCCCCCACGACGCCACTCGCCCCCAGCCCCCGCTGGCACCTGCCATGTTTTTCCAGACAATGCGGCGCCACTTAGCGACAACTTCTCGGCCAATCAGTGCCCTGCGTCCTTAATCACCCCTTACCACCTGCTACTGTCTTCAGACAGCGCGGCACCACCTTTGGGCAACAACAACTCCAAGCCAATCAGCGCCCTGTGTCCTTAGTTGCCCCCTACTCGTCTCTGACCTCCCTACGCCTAACGACAACAACACCCTCGACCTCGTTTTCTCCCACTGTACTCCGCGCGTGCGTACACCCACTCTCGCGTGTGGAGCGTATTTTCAGGCACTACAAATATACGTGCTCATCAATCCGTATTCAATAACAAAAAACAAATATTGTCTAATATTCACCATCATGTTATGAAAAATAAAGCGATAGGCAGACTCTAAAATAGCAATATTCGTACGGAATGCGTGTCCAAAAACTACGCATATCAAATAGTCAGAAGCATCAACAATCGGATCTCACGATCACGTTATCAAATAATACTTCCAGGCTAACCCACAACAACAGTATCAATGTCAGCATATGTGTTCAAAAAAATATCCTTGTCAAATGTTTAGAGGAATCAACGATCAGATTTGCAAGATTATGTGATTAAAATAATAAAAAAACAGCTCATTGAAAAATCATCGTATTCATGCAGGCATATGGGTTCATAAATTGAATGCTTATAAAATGTTTAGAAGAACATCAACAATCGAATTAGTAATATGTGATTAAAAGAAAACAACAGCTACTATCTCAACGATAGTATTCATCCCGATACCGTGGATTTGTGTATCACGGTTGCAATCATTATACACGGTCCACCAGTTATGATGTAAAGTGCGATACGAGTTAGTTCCCGTGCGATCCTTGCACGAGGTGGCGTCACCACCTGTGAACTGTGTGGCCACGTGAAGGATGCGTGTGGGGGTCAGTGTTCGTCTTCCGTCTTCTCTGTATCCTACCAGGGAGCGTTGATTAGTAGGCTTTGTCCACCGCTGCAGTTGGCTTGCGACTCAGCTGCTCGCTGCTACTCATTCCTTGTCAGCAGCTGGATTGCTCTGTGGCGCTGGCCCAGCGCTTGCAGCTCAAGAGCAGCTGTATGTCATGGCACTTGCTCCAGCACGCAGCCGGGAATAGTTTGCTGTGCGAATACCCTCGGTACCCCCCCACCCTCCCTCGGGAGGTCTCCTGCTGTGCGCCGATCATCATTGCTCCTCGCTCACTCTCCAGAACTCATCAAAACCCTTATCATTAGATTATCAGTCACTTGGACCACAGAACTTTTACAGCCTATAGCTTGGACAACATGTTCTTTGGGTCTTTCGGTAAAGTCACGTAGAAAGGTCCAAAGGAAATAACAAAAAACTACGACGTTTCGATCGCAACACAAGCGGTGGTCTTCACGAAAAGGGGGGTTAGCTTCCAAAGGCAAACTCTATATAAGCGCTTGAAATGGGCATCGCCCAAATGTCAGCAGCCAATGTTAATGCAAATTGTGGACAGCCAACCCGACGGTTGTTGGTTTTCCACCAATCAAAAGGCTGCCAGGTGAAAATTAGCATGTTAATGAGAGATTAGCACGTTAATGGGAAATCGCAAAGCCGCAACTGGGGGGTAATCGGCACGCAGAGTGGCTGTGTTGGTGTGAATCCTGTGAAAGCGCAAGTTTGAGATAGGCGTAAAGCACAACTAACATCAGAAGGTGGTAGGATGGGAACATCACAGCCAGTTATGACTTAAACTGGTTGATAACGTCCTTCCAATGATTTCTCAGTTTGTACCCATCTTCTCGGTTGAAATTGTGTCTGTGTCTATATATATGGATGGCTTCATGAACGAATCTTTGTTGATAGCCAGTGGGCTTGCAAAGTACCTTGGTCTTAGAGAAGTCAATGTCGTGTGAGCCCACCGCATTAAAACAATGATCAGCCACGGCCGAGGTATTGGTCCTACCGTGTTTCAGATCTGCCTTGTGTTCACGAACACGGTCCGAGTTATGTCACTTGGTTTCCCCAATGTAACTACTGCCGCAGACACAGCTTAGTTTGTAGACGCCGGGGTATTACATGTCAGGGATCACATCTTTCACAGATGGGATCAAATCACGAATTTCATGTGAACTGGAATACGTACACCAAGCTCTCAAGATGATTGGATATTCAGACTACACAATCCGTAAAGCTATAATCCCAACTGTTGGGAAAGAACCATCTGAGGACCCAATCAAAACCATCACCTTGCCATACATAGCAGGGGTCACTAAAAATATTTCCAAAATCATGAGCAAACAAGATCCAGGTTCGATTTTTTTACCTGCTTATCCCAGATTATATGGCATAATAGTAATTGTGAATAAAAAGTATACAAAAATAGTCATATTAAACATTTTGATCTGAGCTTCATCATCATATACATTATATCATCAAGTTAACGTTATTCACTTTAAGATGTTTTTTGTTCATGTTTTTGTTTTTGTTTGTTGCGGTTGCACCCAATTCAAGAGCCGAATGGCTCACAGGGCTATACCTAATAAATGAACTTGAACTTGAACGTTTAATCTCATGATGTTTGAAAAGATTCCCATGAGGTGGTGGTCTATCCAACTTTACAACTTTTCCAAGCCAAAGCTTGTGGATAATTAACCTCCAGATGCCAGTCTCTTTATGTGAGGGCGAGGCAGCAGGGGGTGCTCCTTTGGCCTTTGTTGTCTCAAGGAAGGAGTTCACAGGCTTCCGTTACTGCGTTTTTTTTTAGAACTCGCTAAATCCAGACGTGAAAAAAAGAACTATTACATTAAAAATAGGCAATATCACGCTTAATAAAAAAAATTGGGAAAAGGCATGTATACAATACCGTGTCTCTTCCACCCTGTGTCTCTTCCTTCTCCCCGTGTCTCCTCGTCCCCATGTCTCCTCCAACCCGTGTCTCCTGCAGGTCCATTGGTCGCACGAGGATTGAAACTGAGTGGAGAAGCCATGGCCCCTACTCGAGATGTTCTGTATCTCCTCACCCTACTCTTGCTCACCATCGTTTGTTCCATCACAGCTCAGAGTGGTGAGATGACGGGAGGATACCTCTGTGAATAGTCACCATGTGTAGCCAAGTGTGTACACGTGTGTGTAGATGTGTGTGTGTACACGTGTATGTGTATATATACACGTGTGTAAATGTGTGTGTGTGCACGTGTGTGTACACGTGTGTGTGTACATGTGTGGGGAGCAGTAGTGTCACGGTTAGCGCGCTGCACTATGAACCTGGCGACCCGGGTTCGATTCCCGCTCACGACAAACAGCGGTGACGATTATTTGAACCGGTCCTGGGCCTCCCCTAGGTCGATTCAGCCTCAAATTAGTATCTGATGTGATGTGTAAACATCGCCACTAGGGAGAAAAAGGCGGTCGGGCGCGGTGGTAGCCACCCACCCCCTCGTGTGCTGTGCCGGCCTTTATAGGTGCTCACTAACAGCACTTGCCCCTACAGTCTGTTAAGGTTATACAGGGGATCTTTGTTTCTTTGTTTTGTGTACCCGTGTGGGGAGCGGTGGTGCAGTGGTAAGTGTGCTGCACTATAAACTCGGCAGATACCCGAGTTTGATTCCCGCACACGGAAACCAACACCAAATGACGAAAATCTGAATCAGTCCTGGGCCTCCCTGAGGTCGACTCAGCCTCAAATGAGTACCTGGTGCAGTGTGTAAAACCATCACCATTGGGGAGATAAAGTCGGCCGGGCATGGTGTTGGCCACCCACCCCATCATTTCCCTTTGCAGGCCTTCCGGGAAAGATCCTGACAAGGATTATTCAACATCGCCCCCTTGCAAGGCACACTGAGGAGAGGCTTGCAGAGCTGCAATGTGGTTTCAGGGCAGTTCGTCACAGATGCCATATTTTCTGTCTTTTTGCTACAGCAGAGGTCTAGGGAATTCCAACAGGACCTCCATCTCTGCTTTATTGACCTGGGTAGGGCTCTAGGTTGTTCTTCGTGTTTTAGGGGTCCCTGACTCACTGCTCACAATCATTATGGACCTTGTTGATTGTGGGCAGTCCCAGATAAAGCTATGTGGCCAGGAGTCAGAGCCATTCCCTGTTCACCTTGGGGTGGGACAGGGATATCCTTTGGCTCCTAAATGAATTAAAATATTTTTTGACGACGTAGTTCAAGGAGCCTTCTATGGCTGTACCAGAGGACTTTCCATATGGTACAATGGGAGATTGATTAATGCCCAGGTGCGGTCCAGGAATTACTCCCTATTGGTCCACCATGTTATGTATGCTGATGATGTTGTGATTGCTGCACACTCAGAGGAGTTGGAGGTGCTGCTGCTGAACCTGGAGCGTACTACTAAAAAGTGGTGCCATGGTAATCGCGGGTTCGATCCCGAGACCCTGATGCCGGTATATTTGGAGTATGAGTTTACATGCCTCTCTCCCCGTGGTCGAGTGTTGTTTCTAAGAGTCCTTTGGTTTTCCCCTACAAATTAAACATACCTTGAGAGGTTTTGGCTTTTTCCACTTGATAAGCCACTTCGTTGAGCTATCATTTGTGGGCAGGTTTCTTGACCTGGTAAAAATGTTTTTAAATAGATAGGTGGGGTCTTATCATCAGTCCCACCAAAACTAAGCACCTGCCTCGGTATTTGTAGTCATCAAACACTCCACCCCCTCAACGGCCTATTGATGATGCAGTAGTTGTGGAGGGAGTAGAGAGGTTTCCATACCTGGGCAGTGTGCTTATGACCAGCTTCGGTTTGACAGCAGAGGTCTCACTCCGGATCAGTTGAGCGGCATTATCTTTTCATTAGCTGTGTAATGCTGTGTGGAACCTATCTAGTCTGTCGCTCCACATGAAGCTTCAGGTCTTCTCGGCCACAGTCATGCCCTCCCTTCTCTATGCTTGCGAAACGTGGACCCCCCTAATGGAACAGTTCCATCGGTAAGCTCTTCTGGTAGGCAACTGAGTTGACTGGTCATGTAGCCCGCATGCCCAGCCATCACAGCCCAAGCAGCTTCTGTTTGGCCGCATAGAGGGGGCTAACTGGGCGCAGCACGGGCTAGAGAACAGATGTAGCTGATGTGGTAGAGGAGGATATTAAGCTGAGTGAACTACCCGATGACCGGAACCAGCAGTGTCAATATCGCCTTATGTACGGGAGGCTCGTGAAGGACGCTACTGGGCAGTTGGAGGTAGTCCCCCTCCAGCAACAATGGAGGGCAGAGGAGCGACGCTCGCAACAATGAAGGGAGTGCCCGTCGGCTAAAACACAGCAAGTTGGCAGAGTAGGGGGCACAGGTGGTTTATTTGCCAGTCATTTCAGTCAACCCATAACACCTGCAGGCTCTGTTCCGTGACCTGCCAGTAGAGATCCTGCCACACTTCACATGTACCTGGCCTGGTACAGGTGCCGTGGTGACATCACCATGATTTAGTGACAAATGGCGGCTGTTGTTGTTGTTCAATTACCACTCACGACCAACACTGGTGACGATTATCTGAATCGGTCCTGGACCTTCCTTATGTCAACTCAGCCTAAAATGAGTACTTGGTGCAGTGTGTCCTAAACATCATCAAAGGAGAGCCAAAGGCGGCCGGGTGTGGAACTGGACACCCCGTGTGCTGTGCTGGCATTCATAGCTGCTGCTACTCACTAACAGCACTTACCCAAACAGTCTGTTAACACCTCAATGGGTATCTATGCCCTTGTGTGTACACGTGTGTTTAACTCCTGTGCTGTGTTCACACAGATCAACTGAGTGATGAAGAAATCAAACGCAAGTGCGGGTTTTCTCTCAAAGAAATCCACGGTCAGGACAGCAGACGCGCGCGTGCATGCATGTGGGTGTGTGGGCGAGCGGTCCGGTCTGTTGATCTGACTTGTAATCTGGTGTATGCTCTGGTCTGTTCGTGATCTGGTATGTGATCTGGTCAGTGATCTGGTCTGTGATCTGTTCTGTAACCTGGTCTATCATCTGATCAGTGATCTGGTTTGTGATCTGACTTGTAATCTCGTCTATGATCTGGTCTGTTTGTGATCTGGTCTTTGATCTGACTTGTAATCTAGTCAGTGATCTGGTTTGTGAATTGCCTTGTTATCTGGTCTGTTAGTGATATCGTCAGTGATCTGACTTGTAATCTGGTCTGTGATCTGGTCTGTGAGTTGTCTGGTCTATGCTCTGACTTGTCATCTGGTTTGTCATCTGGTCTGAGTGATCTGGTCTGTGATCTGCCATCTAGTCTGGTCTGTGATCTGACTTGTATTTGGTCTAAGATCTGGTCTGTTCATGAGTGATCTGGTCTGTGATATACCTTCTAGTCTGGTCTGTGATCTGACTTGTATTTGGTCTAAGATCTAGTCTGTTCATGAGTGATCTGGTCTGTGATCTGGTATGTTCGTGATCTAGTCTGTGATCTGCCTTCTGGTCTGGTCTGTGATCTGGTCAGTGATATGTTCTGTGATCTGGCTTGTAATCTGGTCTGTGATCTGGTTTGGAATCTGACTTGTAATCTGGTCTGTGATCTGGCTTGAAATATGATCCGTGATTTGACTTTGTCTGGTGTGGGATTTGGTACGTGAGTGATACGCTGCATAATCTGGTCTGTGATCTGGCTTGTCATCTGGCATAGTATCTGGTTTGTGATCCGTTTCAATGCAGATTGCAAGTACGCGAAGTGCCTCAATGCCAGTATCATCTGCACTGCCAAGAACACCGAACAGACGGCTGACGACATCTCAAGTAAGTGCCTCTGTGATGACAATGGTTGTGGTGATGTTGGTGATGATGGTGGTGATGATGGTGGTGGTTATGATATGGGCTGGAGAAAAGGTGGAATGATGCGGTAGGGGAGGATGTAGAGCTGAGTGGACTTGCCAATGACCGGTTACAACGGTGTCAAGATCGGCATCTATGGAGGAGGCTCGTGAAGGATGCTAATGGACAGTAGGAGGGCAAATGAGTGACACAACAAGCAGAGCACCATGGTTAAAAACCATCAAGTTGGCACAGTAGGGGGCACAGGTGGTGCATCTGCCAGTCATCTTCGTCGGTCAACCCGTGGCATCTGGGTCTGTCCCGTGACCTGCCAGCGAGCATTCGACACTTTATGTGGTGACGTCACCGCCACTTAGTGGCTAATGGCGGTTGTTGTTGATGGTGGTGGTGCTGATGGTGGTGATGTTTTTCTTACAGACTGTCAGATGGAACAGTGTATGCTTACCCGAAAGGAGTGTGAATCACCACTCAACAAGTACCTCAGTACAGAAGAACGTCAGTACCCCTCTATATTTCTACCACTACCCCTCTACCCCTACCCTTCTACCCCTCTACCCTTCCACCTCTCTACCACTACCTTTCTACCCCAACCACTCGTCCTTAACAGACACCCCAAACCCCTCACACCTAATCCACGATCCCTGAACCCTAACCCTCACAGTCGACCCACAACCCCAGCGACCCTTGACCTGGTCGCGTGATGCCGCTTTGCGCTCCCCACCCCCCTACAGAGTGCGAGGGCGACCACTTCACCGACACCGACTCGAAGTGCCTCATCAACTCGCGTGGCTCCATGGAGGCACTGACAAGTACGTCATTTGCCATCTTGCATAAAGCAAGGTATCAGTGGCCGTCTTGCATAGGGCAAGGCAGTGGTGGTGGCCATTTTGTGTAGGGCAGCAGAGGCAGTGTGAAAATAATAGGTTTTAGCCTTTCTGGCAATAAAACAGGAGGTGCTAAGATGTTCAAATGCCAAATAGACACCTTTTGCAAGGAATCAAGTCTGCATTAATGATACACACTTGTGGAAAAACATGCAAATAAAACATGCTCTGATAATATATGCATTGTCTTTTAAACTAATTGTCCTACACCAGTGGTGATGGTGACCGATCAGTGGCGGTGGTGGACATCTTGCGTAGGGCGGCAGTGGTGGCTATATTGAACAGGGAAGTGGCCATGTCGCTCATTACAATCGCAGTCCTTGTTCTAGCGCGCTCGCGGCCGTAGCGGATGCGTTATCAAAAAAGCCGAGTCAAGGAGATATGATTTCCCCTAAAACAATGTGGTAACGATACAATTTGGCGCGACAACGATGTGCTGATACGCATGCCACACAGTGACATGGCAGGACAAATAACCGAGGGTATGCCGCCGTCGCATGTTATGATATCGTTCCCACGTACTGTTATCACCATACCGCTCAGCCGTGCATCTCAAGCAAGTGGCTCATCGTCGACCGCTCAGAAAATGGTGCAAGCATTATAACTGTGTGTGAGTTCCGCGTTATAATGGCACGCACATTCCACATTGCGCGAAAAGTGTTCCCTCGATGGACGAACCGCGTTATTGCGAAAACACGTTGCAGTGTAAACACTGCCACGTGCTAAGTGAGGGCTTGCCATACATGGACACTGGGTGGGGCTATGTTGTGGAGTTGGCGGGCCTATATAAAAGTGGGTGGGGCTAATGGATAGAGGGAGGGGTTTGACTAGTCCACCTTGTGGACAATGATGGTAATGATGATGATAATATTCATCACGATAATGACATTATCTATGGAATCTTTTTGACAGTATCTCAACGATCAATTGCTCAACCGATGAATCCTATAATACTTGCATTGCCTTTGTACTGTTCACATTTTGGCATTCTCTGGTCTAACACTGGGAGTGAGACAAGGCTATAAAGAAGGCTGTCTCTGGTGTAGGCCAATCAGTTTTAAAGATAATGCATCATATATTTACCAGAGCATGTTTGCATCTTTTGCCACAAGCTCGTGCAGTTAATGCAGACTTAATTCCTTGCAAAAGGTTTATATTTGATGTTTAAACACCTCCTGTGTTATTGCCAGAGAGGCAGAAGCCTATTATTATTATATTCTTCGATAATGATGGTGGTTCTGCTATTTATGTGGACAATGATGGTGATGGCGGTAGTGTAGCAGTTAGCACGCTGCACTACGAACCCGGCGACCCGAGTTTGATTCCTGCTCATGGCCACCAACACCAGTGACGATTATTGGAACTGGTCCTGGGCCTCCCCTAGGTCTACTCAGTCTCAAATGAGTACCTGGTGTGATATGTAAACATCGCCACTGGGGCGACAAAGGCGGCTGGGCGTGGTGTTGGCCACTCACCCCCTCGTGTGCCATTCCGGCCTTCATAGGTGCTGCAACTTGCAAACAGCACTTGCCCAAACAGTCTGTTTAGGCTATACGGGGGAGCTTTGTCTTATGGTTCTACCACTGATGTGGAAGATTATGGTAATATTGATCACGACAATGGTGGTGATGGCGGTGGTGGTTCTGCTACTTATGTGGACAATGATGGTGATATTGATCAAGATGGTGGTGATGGTGCTGCTACCGATATGGATCAGGATGGCAGTGGTGGTTTTACTACTGATGACGACGATGATGGTTTATGGTGGTTCTGCTACTGATGATGATGATGGTGGTGGTGGTTCTGCTACTGACGGTCTGTGCAGCATGCAAGCACAATGGCTACCTGGTGGATAAGCGGGTGTGCTTTGAGAGCGAATGGAAGCGCCGGATCGAAGCTCACGGTGGGTGCACGTCGGTCCTCGTGTCAAAGTGGGGTTCATCTGATATGCTAATGGAACACACCACAACAGTCTGTAAAGGCTATACGGGGGGATCTTTGTCTTCTTTGTATAAACTATGAACGGATTTTTATATTATTTTACCAGGTGTAAGGCCTCACTGAGCCACGTCGCTCTTTTTCAGACAAGCGACCTGCCTATCATGAACAATAGCTCAACGAAGTGGCTGATGACATGTACATGTATAGCAGTAGCCAAATAATCTGAATGCTTGATGTCGATTCTAAATGTGGAGGTAAAAATTGGAAGACCCAGAGGAAAATCCACACGACCACAGGGAGAGAGAGAGACATGCAAATTATACAGCAGGCATTGTCAGGGTCGGGATCGAACCAATGACCTCCTGCATACCAGGCGAGGTAGCTAAAATTGAATACCAATATCCACTGTGGGAGCACCCACAGGTGCGGGAAGGGACAACAAACTAAATGTAAACGCATCCACCGCATGTTGATTAACTGTGAATAACCCAACCGATAATAGTTACAGAAGTCGCTCTGCTAACATTTTCTATCCGTTCCATGAAAACTCCTGTCAACCTAAAATAGCTATTAAAATCGAAGTAACTTATAAGTTGAAAATTAAGTAAAAAATTACCGAGTCTGCACCAGAGAGAGCTGTTTCCGCTGCCAAAACAGAAAACGTATAACATTAAAGAAAGCCAGTCGAGGTATAAATGGCTCATAAATAGAATTGAACTATTTGTAGTTTACCAGGTAAGGCCCATTGAGCTATGTAGCTCTTTTTCAGAAGCGACCTGGCTATCACAATTGATGGCTCAATGAAGTGGCTTATCACGTCGAAATTTATAGCAGCCAATGCTCTAAATGCATATTTCTAAATGTGGATGGAAAAACCGGAGGACCCGGAGAAAAATCTAAATGACCACAGGGAGAGAGACACGGCAAACTCCAAATATACAGGCATCAGAGGGTCAGGATCTAACCCACAGCCTCCTGTGTACCAGGTGAGGTAGTTAACATCCCACCACCATGGCGTCGCTGATTGGCTGAGGGCATGGCTCACCAACCACTTAAAAGCTCTTGGATTGGCCGAAATTGGCGCCACTGTGCGTGACGTAAACTTATTATGGTTAGTCAACATTTGTAACATTAAGTCGAAACCATGGGGTTAATATTAGAGGCGAAATGTTAACCCAAAAACTGTCAACCCGATGTGACTGTTAACCGAGGGACTACTGTACTGTATATTGTTAGATTCATGTGATCCATTGTAACTTATGTGACTACTTTAACCCACAATCTGGTCTTCACACCAGATAGGCTCACAGTGATTACATCACTTTTACTCTCTCAATTTAAGACTGAAACAGGAAGACTTCTTTATAATTCTGGCTTAATCGCTGTGATGAACCTGCTGATTGTTGTTGTTGTAATCACACCAAGTGAAATGTCATAGTTACTAGAATTGTAAATATTGTTGGTGGTTTACTCTCCAGCACACAACCGGTTAGTGCTGAAGTAGTCACTAATTGGCACCATGGTTTTTAACGTGAAGTGTACAGGATAGAGGAGGTGGTGATGATAGAGGGGTACCTGGGGGATAGGGAAGGGTAGGGTAAGGGATAGGGGTCGTGATAGAGGGGTGCAGGGGGAATAGAGAAGGGTAGGGGATAGGGGTCACAGTAAAGGGGTGAGTAGGGGTCACGGTGTGTTTGGCGATGGTCGCTGCAGGCTCCATGTGTGTTCATGGTTCTCCCTGGTTTCTGCATCTGTAGCCTTAAAGGAGCTGAACGAAGACGCAATCACCAAGGAGGCCGAGCGTGAGTCACAAACTCACACAGACACACACGGGCTCACATACACATGCAGACTCACACAGACTCACACAGATACACAGACTCACACACATACACACGCAGACTCACAAAGACACACAGACTCACACAGAGATACACAGATTCACATAGACATACACGCAGACTCACACAGACTCACATGGACTCACACAGATATACACAGATTCACATAGACATACACGCAGACTCACACAGACTCACACGGACTCACACATATATACACAGATTCACATAGACATACACGCAGACTCACACAGACTCACACGGACTCATACAGATTTACACAGACTCACGCAGACTCACACGGACTCACACAGATATACACAGATTCACAGACATACACGCAGACTCACACGGACTCACACAGAGATACACAGATTCACATAGACATACACGCAGACTCACACAGACTCACACAGATATACATAGACTCATGCAGACTCACACAGGGAAACAAATACTCACACAGAGATACACAGACTCACAGAGATACACACAAAGAGAGCAATGGTGGCGACTGGCCTACAGATGTTCAGAGGTTTACACCTATGTAGCATCCACACACCTACCTATCTACCCACCCACGCACCCACACTGCACACCCACCCATGCACCCACTCACCCACCCACAGTGCACACCTACCCACGCACCCACCCAATCATATACACTACACACCCACACACCCACCCACGCTACACACTCACGCAGGTTGTGGTGCCCCCTGCAGAGTGTGCCTACGACACGTGCTTCCAGAGAGTGGAGGACTGCCTGAGCTCCCACCACTCGGAGATTGCAAAGAACCCCGGTGAGGAGACTACACAGAGACTCCTCCGCACAAAAACTCTACACAGAAACTCTACATACATAGAGTCTCGTCATAGAGAGACTCCAAATTCCGATACTACTCCATACAGAGACTCTACATACACAGAGATTCTACATACATAGAGTCTCTTCAAACACAGAGACTCTGTGGAGGAGGTTCGTGAAGGACACTGCTACTGGGCAGTTAGAGGCAGTCGCCCTCCTGCTACAGTGGAGGGCAGAGGAGCAACACTCACAACAATAAGCGAGCGCAAATCATTCCTTAATTCCGCCATCGCATCAAACTAAAAAATGTACAGCCTTTCCTGTTTGAGCCCCACTCCTTCCTGTTTGGACCCCACCCCTTCCTGTATAGGCATCACTCCTTCCAGGTTGGGCCCCTCCCCCTTCCCCTCCCCCCCCCTCCCCTCCCCTCCCCTCCCCCCCACTGTAGGGGTAGGGGTGGGTGGTGTCAAAGTGATGGCCACCAGAAACCCAGTGATACAGTGAGGGAAAAAAGTATTTGATCCCCTGCTGATTTTGTATGTTTGCCCACTGACAAAGAAATGATCAGTCTATAATTTTAGCCAGTCTCCAGACCTTAATCCCATAGAAAATCTGTGGAGGGAGCTGAAGGTTCGAGTTGCCAAACGTCAGCCTCGAAACCTTAATGACTTGGAGAAGATCTGCAAAGAGGAGTGGGACAGAATCCCTCCTGAGATGTGTGCAAACCTAGTGGCCAACTACAAGAAACGTCTGACCTCTGTGATTGCCAACAAGGGTTTTGCCACCAAGTACTAAGTCATGTTTTGCAGAGGGGTCAAATACTTATTTCCCTCATTAAAATGCAATTCAATTTATAAAAATTTTGACATGCGTTTTTTTGGATTTTGTTGTTATTCTGTCTCTCACTGTTCAAATAAACCTACCATTAAAATTATAGACTGATCATTTCTTTGTCAGTGGGCAAACGTACAAAATCAGCAGGGGATCAAATACTTTTTTCCCTCACTGTAAGAGATTGACAATATCAATCACTTCGACTCGGAGTTTGATTCTCTCCCTCTCACCCCTCTCTCCTCTTCTCTCTCCCTCTCTCATCCTCTATCAATAAAACAAACTATTAACTATTTTTATTTTAAGGCCCACTGACTTATATAGCTTTTTTTAGAACGACCTGTCTATCAATACAAAGTGGCTTATCATCATCACGTGGAAATCTATAGCACCAGCCAAATACTCAACACGTTTGATGTCGATTCTAAATGTGGAGGGAAAAACCGGAAGCCCCAGAGACAAAAATCCATGCAGTGACCACCACGAGGAGAGAGAGACACACAGACTCCAAATATACCAGGCGAGGTAGTTAACATCTGATTCTCCCTCTCCCTCTCTGTCTCCCCGTTGTTCTCTCTTAGGTTCCAAGAGAAAGTTCAGTCTCAAGGAATGCGCCTACCTAGCGGTCGACTACCCGCATGGTGAGCCACGCATGGGGACATGTGTAGAGTTGTGGGCATATAGTTTAATAATGATGATAATAATGGCAGTGATGATGATATTATGGGGAGCGGTAGTGTAGCTGTTAGCACGCTGTGCTATGAACCCCGCAACCCGAGTTCGATTCCCATTCAAGGTCAACATCAGTGAATTGATCATGGGCCTCCTCTAGGTCGACTCAGCCTCAAAAGAGTACCTGGTGTGGTGTGTAAACTTCACAATTGAGGAGACAAAGGCAGCCGGGGCGTGGTGCTGGTCACCCACCTCCTCGTTGAGTGTCATGCCTGCCTTCATAGGTGCTCACGAACAGCACTTGCCCTAACAGTCTGTTCAGACATAATACAGTTTTTTGGGTTAGATCACACACATATATAAATGTGTCGTTAAACCCGCCACCACCCGACACGGCCAAGTAGTAAGGTTTGTCACGTAAACAAAACATGCCAATTCGTTACTAGTACAGCACACCGGTGTGTTGAAGAGCCAAGCCACAACAGTACGACGTTTTGCCAGTAATTATAACCAGCTTCATCAGGCGACAGCCAGATTTGTGGAGAAGTCCACCTGCTTTGTTCCTTAAATAGAGGCGTAAATGTGATGACAACACTTGTTTGCTCTTCTGTCGCAAAGTGGGGGGGGGGGGGGGGGTATTAATGAATCAACGTACATTATGCATGTGCATTATGCGAGTAAATTAATCTCGTACTTTTTTCCCATTGTGTGTGCTAAAATAGCCGTACATTTATATATTTATGCGATCTAACCCAAAAATCCTGTATTATGGATCATATTGGTCGCCTACGTGTTAGTCTGTTCAGACTATCAAATCAAATCAAGCTTTACTTATATCGCACAATTCATGCAGCAAAGCAATACAAAGTGCTTAACAGGACTAAATTAAGCGACTGATGCAATATAAACAACAATAAGAATGATACATAAAAAAAAGTACATGACATTATAATGAACGTAAAGTATAATAAAATACACAATCAACGCGTAATAAAGGCATCCTAATTAAAAGCCAATCTAAAAAGGTATGTTTTAAGATTTCTTTCCCTCAGATCCTCAGGCAAGCTATTCCAAAGGCGAGAACCATAGTCATTTTGTTTTGACGGTGATGTTGATGATGCTGGTGATGATGGTGGTGATGATGTTGCTGATGGTGATGATAATGTTGTTGATGATGTTGATGATGCTGGTGATAATGGTGTTGATGATGATGTTGATGATGGTGGTGATAAGAACAGGTTTTACCCTTTCTGGCAATAAAACAGTAGGTCTTGATTTGAAGCTTTCGTGACTACAAAAATCCATTCTCTTTGGTTCTTTCGGTAAAGTCACGTAGATAGAAAATTAATAGATCACGACGTTTCGATCGCAACACAAGCAAACGTCATCAGGTGAAACAAACACAGCAGTTGTCATCCTTGCAAGTACTGTGTGTGATTAATGCAAACTTGATTCCTTGCAAAAGGTTTCTATTTGGTGTTTGAACATCTTAACATTTGTTTTATTGCCAGAAAGGGTAGAACCAATTCTTATATTTTGATACTGGCAAAAAGGTCCTATTTTTTTTCAGTGGTGATGATGGTGTTGATGATGATGGTGGTGACGTTTATGTGTGTGTGTCGTCACTCAGAGTGTGAGCAGATTAAATCCATCTCTGGCTGTGTGGACACGCTGCAGAAATGCATCAAAGAGCACCCAGCACCAGCACCTTTCCCCATTGGTGAGCTCGACAGCAGCAGCAGCACAATCTGATTTTTAAAAAATATTTTACCAGGCCCCACTTTCAGCTATGTAGCTCTTTTTCAGAAGCGAACTGGCTATCACAAATAATAGCCCAATGAAGTGGCTTATCATCATAATAATGTGGATATTTTTTTAGCAGCTAAATACCTGAACGCATGCTCATTTTAAATGTGGAGGAGAAAACCCGAGGACGTGGAGAAAAATCCACGCGACCAAGGGGAGAGAGACTCCATCTGCCATTCTTCCACTCAGGTGGTGGGTGTACATCCAGGACTCCATTTAAACCCACAGTGGCCTGGTCTCAGCTAGCTGATGAAAGTTGCAAGCAAGAATTTCATCATCGCTTGCAGCTGCGGTTGGCATCGTCCCCCACTCCTCCGGATGTGGAGGGGAAATGGGCAAGGTTTAGGATTGTGATTCATGCAGCTGCAATGGCTGCCTTAGGTACACGGCACATACCTCCCCAGAGACCCTGGCTGACAGAGGAGGCGTTCAAGCTGGCTGAGAAAAAGTGACAGGCCCACTCTCATTGTCTATACTCTATAGCATCCCACATCAGAGAATGAGGAGGCTTACCATAGCCTTCGCTCGGAGGTTTGGAGAGGCGTGTGGAGCTGCAAGGATACAGTAGAACCTCTGGTCACGACCATAATTCGTTCCGTAACTTTGGTCGTAACCCGATTTGGTCGTGATTCGAACCTATTTACCCCATTGGATTGTATGTAAATACGATTAATCCGTTCCAGACTCCTACGAACTGTATAGAAATATTGTTTTTTAAAGATTTTTAAGCACAAAAATAGTTAATTATGCCATAGAATTCACAGTGTAATAGTAAACTAAATGTAAAAACATTGAATAACACTGAGAAAACCTTGAACAACAGAGAAAACTAACATTGCCGCGTTAAGTTTTAGAATCGTTCAACAAGATGATTGTTTCGTCGATTCTGAGAGAGAGATAATTTTCGTATGAGCAATTCATGTTTCTATTGAAAGTAAGTTAACAGTAATATTTGGGTACAGTATTGTTTTTAGAAGCATTCACCGTAATATCGTATGAACGTTTACTTCAAGATTTCAATTTTCTTTAAAACCTTATTCTCACCAACATTACCACTCTTTACTTGATTAGAGGCCATGGCTAATTGCAAAATTAATGCAAAAATACACAAAATACTGCACAGAGTCCACAGCGAATGAGCGCACGTCTGACCGAGACCGATTACTAAGCGAGACTGACTGAGCAAGCGGCCACACGTGGGTCGCTGTTGTTTGTAAACAAACAACAGGAAATTTGGCGCTTACAAAAAAAAATGGCGCGGAAGGGGAAATCGGCCGTGGCCGTGTTTGATCGCCACCCGAGTTTGTGTTCGTGACCAGATTAAAAAATGTTGTGAATTCTTTAGTCAGAACCCGATTTGGTCATGGTCAGAAGCGTTCGTGACCAGAGGTTCTACTGTACGTGGTGGTCACGGGTTGCTAAGGAGATGAAGTCTGCTTCAGTAGCCTGCGCTAACACACCACTCTTTAATTTCATCAAAAAAGTAACTTGCAGCGCTACACCTATCACCATCATAAAGAGAAAGAAAGGTGATCCAATCTTTGACAACCAGTAACAGGTTTGCAGATTTGACAAGTATTCTTGTGAGGTCTTAGGAGAGGGGAAATCCCTCAGCCTGGAAAACATCATGGGGCAAAGTGGGGATGACCCTGCTGAGGCTGTAGTGCCTCAAATATTGGAATAATCAGTCACCCCCTGTGAGTGACTCACTGAAGTGCCATCTATTGAGGAAGTACAGAAGGCGATCCAGTCTAAGACCAGGAAAAGCAGTGGGCAGAGATGATCTCCGAAGCGACATGCTGAGGGAGGGTGGCGTTTGTGTGCAAACTTCCCTACATGACATCATAATAACAGTCTGGATCACTGGATGGGTTCTGCAGGATTGGAAGGATGCCCTGGTGGTCCCCCTCTTTAAGAAGGGGGAGGCACAAACTGTAACAACTACAGGGGCATCTCCCTCCTCAGTGTTCCGGGAAAGGTCCTGGCAAGGATTATTCAATATTTCTTTGCCAGGCACGCTGAGGAAAGGCTTGCAGAGCCCTATTGCGGTTTCAGGCCAGGGCGGTTTTACACAGATGCCATGTTTCTGTCCGTATATTACAGCAAAGGTGTCGGGAATTCCAACAGGACCTACATCTCTGTTTTATTGACCTGGTCAAGGCCTATAATACCATGAATAGGCTTGGGTTCTGGGTTGTTCTTCGTGCTTTCAGAGTCCCTTACTCTCTGCTCACAATCATTAAGAACCTTCACAATGGTGTGCAGGCCCAGGTAAAACGACGTGGCCGGGAGGCGGAGCCATTCCCTCTTCACCTTGGGGTGTGACAGGGATGTCCTTTGGGTCCCACATTATTTGAAAAAAAAATCGGCTTCATGAAGCCTTCAATGGCTGTCCTGGAGGAATCTCCATCTGATACAGATGCAATGGGAGGCTGATTGATGCTCGGATGTGGTCAAGGGATGGCTCCCTATTGGTCAACCATGATCTGGTGATTGCTGCTCACTCAGAAGCGGAGTTGGAGGCGCTGCTTCTGAACCTGGAGCGTACCACTAAGAGGTGGGGCCTTACTCTTAGCTCCACTAAAAATAAGCACGTGTCTGGGTATTTTGTACCATCAGAAACTCCACCCCCTCAAATCCCCATTGGTGATGGGGCAGTTGTGGAGATAGTGTAGAGTTTTCCATACCCAATTAGTGTGCTTATGACCAGCTCCGGTTTTACAGCAGAGGTCTCACTTTGAATCAGTCGAGTGGCATTATCTTTTCATCGGCTGCGTAACGCTGTGTGGAAGCTACCTGGTCTGTCGCTCCACACAAAGCTTCGAGTCTTCTCGGCCACGGCCATGCCCTCCCTTCTCTATGTTTGCAAACATGGACCACCATAATTGAACATCTTCGGCATGGGCTCGAGAAGAGATGGAGCGATGTGGTACAAGAGAATGTGGAGCTGAGTGGACTTGCCGATGACTGCCACCAGTGGTGTCAAGATCGGCCTCTGTGGAGGAGGATCGTGAATAACGTTTCTCGGCAATTGAAGGCAGTCGCCTTGCAGCAACAACGGAGGGCAGAGGAGCGATGCTCACAATTGTAGTTACATCGCTAGATGTCAACATGCTGGGTGCAGTGCCGGCCCTAGAGGGGCACGGCGTGCGGTGTAGTGACATCGCGGATACCACAGTGGTGTGGGTGAGGTACCGGTCCTAGAGGGACCCAGTGAGCGCTGAATGATTGCGCTAGATGGCACCACGCTTGGCGTGCAGTGCCGACAATACAGGACAGGGTGTGTGGGTGCCGGCCGAAGGATGAGGTTATTCGAAGCCATGGCACTCTGGTTGACCCGGGAGGACACGTGACCAGTTAAGTCTACAAAGGGGCCTCCAGAGGGGGCTAGAGGTGGTCACGTGATTGGGACCCAGATCCTTCCCGAAGATTCTAGAAGGTGGACGTGGCCAAGGGCGGAGCCGGCCACGCCGCAGAGAATATAAGCCAGGTCCCGAGAGGGACCAGCGTTGTTGTTCATCTTGGAAGAAACCTTCGTCTACGTTCTCCGTTCAACGAGTCTCCAACACGTGGTCCCGGGCCGAAGCTGTTGGTCCCGGTCCGTAGTAGCAGTTACGTTGTAACTAGTGTAGTTAGCCTGGTGGTCACCACCATAGGTTGTTATTTTGTTAAGGGAAAGTTACCCCGTGTGTTGGAACTGAATAATGTATTGCCTCCAAGTCTACGTCTGCGACTCAGTTGAACCCATTACACAATGAGCGGAGTGTCTGGAGGCTAAAATACAGCAAGTTAGCACAGTAGGGGGCACAGATGGTCAGTCAACCCATGGCACCTGGGTCTGTCCCATGACCTCCTGCCAGCGGGCGTTCGATACTTCACGTGGCCTTTAAGTGCACCTAGCCTGGCACAAGCGCCATGGTGACATCACCGCCACTTTGAATGGCTGTTGTTGTTGAGTGAGAGTGAGTGAGTGAGAGTGAGCTTGAGTGCGTGTATACAAACAACCTAACCCTTCCAAACTCGACCTCTGTCTCCTCCAAAGGCATCATTGTTGGAGCTGTAGTCGGGGTGCTTGTGGTGGCCGGAGGAGGGGTGTTGTTATACATGCGGCATAAGAAGACCGGTAAGGGACATCGCATGCAGAACCACAACATATTAGCCCCGCCCACACCACCACTGGCTCCTCCCACACACAAACTGGCCCCGCCCACACCCCCATTGGCTCCTCCCACACTCCCCACTTGCTCTGCCCACACACCACTGGCACCGCCCACACCCCACTGGCTCAGCCCACACCTCCACTGGCTCCGCCCACATCTCCACTGGCTCCGCCTACACCACCACAGGCTCCGCCCACACCCCCACTGTCACCGCCCACAGTCCCAAGGTGAGTGAAGCTTCAAATCTAGAATGAGTGATAAACATTAACTTTGAGGAGACAAATGGCCGGGCGTGGTGTTGGCCACCCACCCCCTCGTGTGACACTCTGCCGGCCTTCATAGGTGCTACTCGCTAACAGTACATACCTAGACAGTCTATTCAGGATATACGGGGGATCTTTGTGTTTGTGATGAACCCGTAACGCTCATCCGCTCTATCTTCTCCCCCACAGGTCCCTTCCAGCGTCCGGGAAATCCAATCGCATAGAGAAATTACCGACACAGCAACAACGAGCTCTCCCCAGTCTCGTTTCACTTTCTCCACCCACTCTCCCCTCACTCTCCCCCCCCACTCTCTCCCCCCTTACTCTCTCCACCCACTCTCCCCTCACTCTCTCTCCACCCACTCTCCCCTCACTCTCCCCTCACTCTCTCCCCCCACTCTCTCCCCCTAATCTCTCTCTAATCTCTCCCCCCACTTTCTCCCCCCTCACTCTCCCCCCACTCTCTCCCCCTAATCTCTCCCTAATCTCTCCCCCCACTTTCTCCCCCCACTCTCTCTCCCCCCACTCTCCCCTCACTCTCCCCTCACTCTCCCCCCACTCTCTCCCTTCACTCTCCCTTCACTCTCTCTCTCCACTCTCCCCACTCTCCCCTCACTCTCCCCTCACTCTCCCCTCACTCTCTCTCCCCACTCTCCCCTCACTCTCTCCCCCCACTCTCCCCTCACTTTCTCTCCCCACTCTCCCCTCACACTTTTTCCCCACTCTCTCCCCACTCTCTCCCCACTCTCTCCCCACTCTCTCCCCACTCTCTCCCCACTCTCTCCCCACTCTCTCCCCTCACTCTCCCCTCACTCTCCCCACTCTCTCCCCTCACTCTCCCCTCACTCTCCCCACTCTCTCCTCACTCTCTCCTCACTCTCTCCCCCCACTCTCCCCTCACTCTCTCTTCCCACTCTCCCCTCACTCTCTCTCCCCACTCTCTCCCCACTCTCCCCCCACTCTCCCCACTCTCCCCTCACTCTCTCTCCCCACTCTCCCCTCACTCTCCCCTCACTCTCCCCTCACTCTCCCCACTCTCCCCTCACTCTCTCCCCTCACTCTCTCCCCTCACTCTCTCCCCCCACCCCCAACTCCCCCGTTCTCCCCGGGTCGCCCTGCTGGGAGTTGCGCGTTTCGGAACAGACTTGCACTATGATAGTGGTGGTGATAGTGGTGGTGGTGATAGTGGTGGTGGTGATGATAGTCGTGGTGGTGATAATGGTGGTGGTCACAGTGGTGGTGATAGTGGTGGTGGTGATAGTGGTGGTGGTGATAGTGGTGGTGGTGATAGTGGTGGTGTCGTAGTAATCGTGATTCATGGGTCCCGTTACACCGAAAGCCCTCGCTTAACGCGGTGGCCGCTGTGGGTTTAGTCCGCAACAAAGACAAGACGAATATCCCCCGCGTAGCCTTAACAGACTGTCGGGGCAAATGCTGTTAGTGAGCACCTATAGAGGCCGGTTCAGATGATCGTCACGCAGCGTTGGCCGTGAGCAGGAATCGAACCCGGGTCGCCAAGGTTTGTAGCGCAGTGTAGCGCTAACCACTGCTACACTACCGTTACTCCGCAACATATACACACGCACACACACAAGCCCAAGTGGTCACTAAACTGGCGGCGTTTTGTTGACGTGATGAACGTCACCTTTCGGCTGTGTCGGCTGGTGGCGATGGTGGCGGGTTTAATGACACATTTATATTTACGCAAAAAAATCATCATTATGGATAACATTGGTCGTGAAAGCCCTACAACTACGACTGCGTGTTAATACTGCGGTCGACGCATTCCTAAACGGTGCCGCGTGAAGCCAGGAATCGGCAACCTTTCGTAGAAGAAGAGACGAGAGACAAGGGACAGCCATGCGACTGTGGCCTTGCAACCCCGACGCGATTTGGCCCTGTAGGAAACCCTTACCGATACGTAGAGACACGTAGAGATACATAGAGCCCCACAAAGACACATAGAGACGCATCGATATGCATACAGCTCCATAGAGACTCATCGAGATAGACACTTAGAGACCTCTAGAGGTACATAGAGATTCATAGAGATACATAGACACAGAGAGATAGAGACCTATAGAGATAGAGTTTCATAGAGACTGACAGTGATACATAGGGTCCCACAGTGAAACACAGACACTCAGAGATATATAGCGACTCAGAGAGATGCAGCAATTCCTTGCCAACCGTGAGGGTTAGGTTCCTGAAAACGCATCGTGGTTGGCAAATCCGTGGTTGGATTAGCAGCCTGTGGGAAATAGGGAGTCAGACTCGTTATCATAGTTGAACTAAACACCGAATAAAATACAGCACGTTCCATCACAACATAATAAAACATACATAAACTTTACATAAACTTTACATGCCTTCATACCTGTCAACCCCTTATCAGTGCCAACCTTATTACAGACCAATTCAGACCGTATTGGTCACCCCCGTGCCTTTCTTTATACAGGGTGCTTGAAAAAAATGTTAACACTGATATGGGGCTGTCGTTTTAAATGAAAAATTTACGGATAATATACTGTAACATGATAACAAATGTAATGTTAATAGCTTCAAAACGTCAAAGAGTCTCCACTTGTTCGCCATTATTGTCAACGCATTGCCTGGACTCTTCTCCAGGTGGTCTCCAGAGCCCTGGAGGCACATTTCTTGTCTTATTGTTGCAAAATTCCCAGAAGTTTTAACATTTTCTTTTGAAGCAACATTCATCCGACAAAGTCCCATCACGAGAGAAACACAAATAGATGAAAACAATTGTTGCCCGCATTGAAAACGGCTGTACGCCGTGCGGATCTGAAAACTCAATTTCCCTGTACAAGAATACGGGGTAGTAAACCGTAGGGGTTGACAGCTATGCACCTGAACCACGCTTGTGCTCAATGTTGCGCTGTGCGGGCTGTACAACAAAATGGACGGGCATCTGATCGACATCAACAGCGCAGTTAACAGGACAAAATTAATCCGCGATAGAATTAATGATAACTTATGGTCATGTTTTAGGCAATTGACCGATTTTCAACTAAACAAAGCTTGACCCATGCTTGAACATTTTAAGTGATTCTTGTCACGTGATTTATGGATCGAAACCGACCATTTCTGGATCGTACACGATTTGTCGAACGAAAAAGCTCACATTTGGCCACCCCTTGACGCTGATTGGCTTATTTCCACATTAACATAATTTATTCACTGATTAATTGTATGCTGTTACAGCGCCCCGCCCGCGAAATTTTGTAATGACGTCACAATGCAATGTGTGTCACGCAACGACGTCATAATCACGGCACGCGGATGCAGACCCCCCCCCACCCCCTCAGAGGGTTGCCGCTGCAGAGGGGGTGGGGGGTGGCGCAAGCGATGTTGAAATTCCTGCTTGTTACTATCCTCAGCTGGCTGAGACCAGGCCACTGTGAGTTTGAATGGGGTCCGAGGTGGACACCCACCACCGGAGTGAAATGGCAGGTGCATTTGTTTACCGAGATGCTCGCGGTCGGTAAACGGTTGTACAGAAGTCAATCGAATCTCGCGGTTGGTAAACGGGTACATAGAATTCAATTATATTTTGCGGTTCACAAGGGATTACTGTACACAGATATTATTAGAGGTTGTATAGTAAAACCACTGTGGCCTGCGCTCCTTCAATGGAGGAGGAACAGCAAAACATGGACTCGCTCTTTCTGCTGAAGCCCTCTGGTTGTGCCAGCAGCAGCAGGACCCCCGCATTGGGCATCGAGCTCCTGAACCCCATCGCTGCTGCCACCACCAAGAGTAGAACAGAATAACACTCGCGTGTGTGTGACCCACAGAGAGGGGAGCTGTAGCGTAGCGGTTAGCACTACGCTGCGCTACGAAGCCGGTAACCCGAATTCGATTCCCTCTCACGGCTAACACCAGTGATGGGGATTATCTGAACCGGTCCTGGGCCTCCCGTAGGACAACTCACCCCACAAATGAGAATTTGGTTGCGATGTGTAGTAACCATTGCCAATGGGGAGAGACAAAGGCGGCAGGGCATGGTGCTGGCCACCCACCCATGCCGGCCTTCATAGGTGCTCGCTAACAGCACTTGTCCCAACAGTCTGTTAAAGGCTAGATGACAGAGATGCGAGTTCAGTTGACTGCGAGTTTCTCCACTGATGGAGCGGCTGCGTGATGTGTTGTCGATCCTCCAATGTTATAATCACAGCCGTCATTATTTACTTTCATAATGACTGCATTTTAAGCAATGGGTGTCCTCTCTACAATCACCTCCACACTCCCCCCCCCCCAAGCATTACGATCGATTTACCGTCCCCAACTCCTCAGCCATCGCTGTTCTGTCTCTTTCGCACTGTAAACGGTGGCTAGATTGTATCTCCCTCGCCTGGTATACAGGAGGTCGTGGGTTCGAATCCGACCATGACACCTGCCGTATATTTGAAGTTTTCATGTTTCTCTCCGTTCCCTCCGCATTTAGAAATGTGCGTTTAGATTATTTGGCTGCTATACATGTCCACGTGATACGCCACTTCGTTGAGCTATCGTTTGTGGCCAGGTCACTTCTGAAAAACAGCTTTACAGGTCAGTGGTGCCTTACCTGGTAAAATAAAATAAGACATTACTCTTTGGTTCTTTCGGATCCTTGCAGTCACGAAAACTTCAAATCTAGAATGAAAAATAAGACATTGTTTAGTTTAATCGTAAACGAGCGGTCTGCTGGTGCCCAAATAGAAACCCGGTTTCCCACAACTCTCAGGTCTCTCAATGCTTTTGTGTGGAATTTAATCTGTCGCTCTCTCTCGTACAAGAGGCAAGGGAACTCTCACTTCTTCATTTTGTCTGCACAATGTGGCAGCTACTTTGTCTCGTGGACGCCATTTTGTCTGTGTGATGTGGCCGCCATGTTGTTCATCTCAAATGGCTGTGACCGTACACATGCCGCTGTACAACATCTGGGAAATTCAAATGCATTAAAGCTTGCTTTTTAAAAAAAACTGACATTGCTTCTCAACGAGTCTCTCTAAACGTACATACATTTTCGTTTTATTGAATAAAGTACGAGCCCATTGCAGTGCGCTGCGAGACTCGTTCGATCCGACGACATAATTAGAATGATACATTCACGATGCAACTGGACCATTTATTAGGAATGTGCCAGCGGTCTCCTAGGCGAAGGAGACTAGTTCTCAATTACAATCTGACAATTTGTTGTAACTGGAGGGAGCAGCGTCTCCATCAGGCAAATTACATTGCGATCTAGACTGTTCACCTGCTTTACCTGATACATTTCTGCAAGTGGAGTGGATCGACTTGGCCCTGGCACCTGCAAGTGGAGTGGGTCAACTTGGACCCGTCAGCAACTTCTTCTTGGAGTGCCACGGTGGCTTGGAGATGTCATCTCCCTCGCCTGGTGCATAGGTCGTGGGTTTGACCCCGACTCAGGCCATGCCTGCTGCTGTCTGCGTGAAGTCTGCGTCTCTCCCCACGGTGGTCACTGCGTAGATTTTTCTCTGCGGTCCTCCGGTCTTTCCCCTCCACGTTTAGAATCGACATCGCGCGTATGTGGCTGCTGATATAATAAATCCGCCACTTCGTTGACCTGCTATTATTTGTGATGGCCAGGTCGTTTCTGAAAAAGCAACTACGTAACTCAGCGGGGCCTTACCTGGCAAAATAAAAAAATAGCTTCGAAATTTTAAAAGTTTATGGTTGCATAGTTTATATGGACCACGTATGTTGAACTTCTTTGGTATCGTACGTAGCCAACCATTCTAATCGGGAGGTGCCAGGGAAGGAAAACTAAACACAATAACAAGCAGTTCTAAAGAATGAGTTTGTCAATCTAGATCAGGGGTGGGGAACCTTTTTTCTGCCAAGGGCCATTTGGATATTTATAACATCACTCGCAGGCCATACAAAATTATCAACTTAAAAATTAGCCTGTTATATTTAGTCAAACATTTTATTAACTCATCCCTAATGTGATGGCTGGAACTGCTTCTTTTTGGCGAGGCGTGCGATGTTAGCTGGTATTGACGATGTTGCTACTCGCAACTGCTTTTCCAGGTTTGCTCCTAGATTTATTGAATTTCAAGTCCCGCCTGCGGTTACCTTGGCAGAGCCAGAGACCAAATGATTTCGCGGGCCTCGGACCGGACGTTCCCCACCCCTGATCTAGATGATTATGATTTAAAAGTGCAGCACAGCGCCCATTGGCTTCCCAATATCGGAAGGGAAGAGCGTTGCGGACGGCCACAGAAGCAGCGCAATCTGATGATGTGACCACAGTCTTTGTTTGACGGGAAGCCAGAAGCCGCTGCTATGTTACATATGTAGGGGTGGTTACGGGAAGGGAAGCGGACAAACACACAGGGGTGTCTACACCCACACGCAGGGGTGTCTACATCCACGTCCGCAATGGTTAACCCTGGGGGGCTATGGGTGGCGCTGTGATCCCCCATAGCCCCACCCCTCGGAGGCGATTCGTATAAAAGGCGGGGAGCCAGAGGGCTCGAGGTCGAGTGTGTGAAGCTTAACCCAGTGAAGACTGAAGACCGGCAGATAGGCCCTGGAACTCCCCTGGCTCGCTGTCCTTCTCAGGACCAGGCAGGGCAAGCCAGTGGCGCGGCCCTAAGAGCTTCAGGACCGATGCTCTTGTAAGAGCCGCTCTGGTTGGCTGGGTGCCGGGATCCGTGCTTGACCAGGGCCGGATAAGATAGCCTCCCCTAGCACTCTTAGCGGAGGACTGGGAGTAGATCAGTCAGGGGATAGTGCTAGGGGTGTTTCCCATTGAGTACGGGTGAAGGGGCTGTTACCCCTTCAAGTATTGTGTTACCGCCCTTTGGTTAAATAAACAAGTGTGCCTCAACTACGTCGTCTCTGTCTCGCTGAGAACCCACTACACATAAATTAATTCAATATCAGAATATATATTTAGACTGCAGCAGGAGGAATCCGATGAGCTATGAAGCTCTTTGTGACAGATGTCCAGTAAGGGCGCGGGGTCCGAAAGTTACAACACAACACACAGAAACTACGATAGGAGTGTAAAGTATAGGAAAGGTAAACGAATCACTTTTAAAAATATACACACATATAAAACGACAACTATTTGTATTTGACTTTACCAAGGGTAAGGCCCGACTGAGCTGCGTAACTCTTTTCAGAAGTGACCACCTGGCTAGGGGACCGTCCATAAATGACGTCACGCACCTATGGGGGGGGGTCAGACAGGGGGGGGGGGGGGTGAGAAATGTGACGTCACATCAAAATGCGCAATTTTAGCTAAATATAGACGACACGTTCTACTTAATTAAATAGACTTTTTAATAAATGTTTTCTCCTACAACATCAGAGTACAGCGCCACATTAAATACGCACTACAATGACAATAGTTGAAAGCGATTTGAAGCATGTTCTATTTTTTTTTGGGGGGGGGGGCAGAGCTTTGTGACGTCATATTTGAAGGGGGGTCTGACTTTTTGTGATGCCGTGTGACGATGGGGGGGGGGGAGCAAAAATCGTCCAAAATCGCGTGACGTCATTTATGGACGGCCCCCTATCACAAATGATAGCTCCAACGAAGTGGCTGATATCGCGTGGAAATTCATAGCAGCAGCAGAATGACTCTTGAACGCGTGGGATGATGTCGATTCTAAATACGTGGAGGTAAAAACCGGAGGACCACCCAGTCACCACCGCGGGCAGAGAGAGTAGTTAAAAAAGAATTACAAATATTACATAGAAAACATATGGGGGAACATAGACATGGAGTAGGGAGAGAGGGGACAGAGAGAGGGGGGCGGGGGGGGTGAGAGAGGGGGTAGAGAGAGGGGGTAGAGAGAGAGGGAAGGGGTAAGGAGAGCAGAGCGTGACATCTTTTGTGAAATCTTTCATTTAAACGGGGGGTGGGTTACATAAAGCAACGCATTAAAAAAACGAAATGATGAACGAAGCAAAGTGCCGACTACACCAAGCATCTTCTTGTTTCCTCTGATCGTAAAAAAAGAGAGGCACGCGCACACACAAACTCCAAATATACAACAGACCTGGCCAACAAATGATAGCTTACAGAAGTGACTTATCATGTGGACATTTGAACCGTATGGCGAGACCCCAGGATCCCATAACTGCGTTGCGACATCATTTTGTGTTTGTTGAAGTCGAACGATACGACAATCTAATCCTCTCGACGAGCTCTACACAATGTGCTAATCAAAGTTCCAAAGTTTTATCCTCTTAGGTTTTATCGGTAAAGTCACGTAGGTAAAAAAATAAAAATAAATGAAAATAACTGATTTAATTGAGTTATTTTCATTTATTATTATTATTATTTTACCTACGTGACTTTACCGAAAAAACATAAGAGTATGAATCCTTGCAGTCACGAATGCTTCAAATCTAGAATTCCAAAGTTTCGTTTCTTCTGCGCATTCGCTGGGACGACATGACGACAGACTGATCCGCGCCAGGTGGGTCGTGGAGTTTTTTTGTCTTTCTGGAAGGTTTGCTGGTTTATCCCAGAATGTTTCCGTTGCGCGTCGTCGCTTTAAGATGTTCTCCGTTCATGTTTTGTTTGTTGCGTTTGCACCCGACTCAAGAGCCGCATGGCTCACAGGGCAATCTCCATAGATATAAAAGGCAAAGTTGTGATTATGTCTGTTCAAAATGTTTAGCGAACTTCTCGACATGCAACAAACTTGAAAATTTCCATGTGGGTACTTTCCAGACTGTACACCATGCAAAAAATATAAAAATACACTTTTGTGATTTTTTTGGTGGGGGAGCTCAGTAATGCAAATATTTTTTGCACGGCAAGCGAGCTGTGACGTCACATCTGCCACTTGACCCGCGCACGTGGAAGCGTAACGCATTGTGGTTAGCGCTACGCTGAGCTACGAACCCGGCGACCCGAGTTCGATTCCCGCTCACGGCCACCACCGGTGACGATTATTTTAACCCCTAGGTCGACTCAGCCTCAAACCAGTAACTTGTGTGGTATATGAACATCGCCACTGGGGAGACAAAGGCGGCCGGGTGTGATGAATCCAAGTCCCGGGCGAAGCCGGGTAGTAAAGCTAGTCGTAGTGTATAGTGTGGTGTGGTGTAGTGTATAGTGTGGTGTATAGTGTAGTGTAGTAAAGGGTAGTAAAGCTAGTCGTAGTGTATAGTGTGGTGTAGTGTATAGTGTGGTGTAGTGTATAGTGTGGTGTATAGTGTAGTGTAGTAAAGGGTAGTAAAGCTAGTCGTAGTGTATAGTGTGGTGCAGTGTATAGTGTAGTGTGGTGTATAGTGTAGTGTAGTAAAGGGTAGTAAAGCTAGTCGTAGTGTATAGTGTGGTGTATAGTGTAGTGTAGTAAAGCTAGTCGTAGTGTATAGTGTGGTGTAGTGTATAGTGTAGTGTGGTGTATAGTGTAGTGTAGTAAAGGGTAGTAAAGCTAGTCGTAGTGTATAGTGTGCTGTAGTGTATAGTGTGGTGTAGTAAAGCTAGTCGTAGTGTATAGTGTGGTGTAGTGTATAGTGTGGTGTATAGTGTAGTGTAGTAAAGGGTAGTAAAGCTAGGACATGTACCTAATAAATGGAAACTTGGTGTGCGCGTTGGGACGGAGTCGCCAAAATTAAAGATTTTTACTTCCGTTTCTGCGGAACCCCGGAGATTCCCGCCATAAGGTTCATTTATAGCAGCCAAAAAACTATTTGTAAAAGGTACTTTTATAGATTGGGAGGGAACACACCGGGGGGCTCTTAGGGAAATACACTGCGACCACGGGGCTCTAGAGGCGTGCAGCCTCCAACCACAAAACCACAAACCACAGCAGCAGGCGTCAGGATCGCGATCCAGCCCACGACCTCCGTCCATACCCGGCGAGGTCGTTAACATTTCACACGCAGTGCCAGGCTAGGTTCACCAAGCGGTGCCAGGCTAGGTGCATCACGTGGTGCCAGGCTAGGTACATCACGTGGTGCAGGCTAGGTGCATCACGTGGTGCCAGGCTAGGTACACCCCGCGGTGCCAGGCTAGGTGCATCACGTGGTGCCAGGCTAGGTGCATCACGTGGTGCCAGGCTAGGTGCATCACGTGGTGCCAGGCTAGGTGCATCACGCCAGGTGTCCTTTTCTTCTATGGGCGAGGCTGAGCGTAACCGGAAGAGGCGGGGTTACGTTTATCGTGGCGGCTTTTTTTTTAAATAACTTTTTATTCACGTCGATTAATACACCGCCCCGCGCTTTTTGCTTTTCTATGGAAGGATTTGTGAATAAAAAAAATAATATTAATATTAACTAAGTCATTTTTTACTATTCGATTGGAGCGGAGGGAAATCGGAAGAGTACCGGAATAGGAGGGGCTTACGCACGATTTGTAATATTTTTATTGATCGGAATACCGATATGCTACTTTTGTTCAAGGCGATTTCCGTTCGCGTGAATATTAATACGTGAACATTGTTATTAATTAGTATGTTAATCATTATTACAATTATTTTTTTCGTCAAGAGCCGAGCGGAAGCGGAAACTGACCACTGCCGGAAGAGGCGGGGCTTAAGCGCTGTGAATGTTTTTTTTAAGATGCATTGTTATTGTCACGCGCGGCGCTACGAGATTTTACGCGCAAGATCTTTTTTTTTGTTTCGTTTAGCGTGACTATTAATACGTAAACACCGTCGTTAATTAATATTGCACATTAATTATTCATTATTTGCTCACTCGAAGCCACGACCGGAACCGGAAGTGATAAATAATTAATTAACACCGGCGCCCAAGATGGCGACGGCCGATCGAACGCCTCCCGCCAAGAGGCGGCGCCTCGAAGCGGCGGCGGACGACGACGGCGACGAGGAGGAGCAGACGACGACGCGGGAGGCGAGCGGGGAGGAGCAGCGACTGCCGAGCGTGGCGGCTGCGACGGCTGCCGTCGTCTCCTCGATTGGTGGGGGTCTCCCCTCTGCGTTTACCCTGCCCCCTCCCCCCCCCATGTCGCACCCCTCGCCTCTCTTTGGCCTCCTCCTCATTGGTTGGCCGTTCGTCACGTGGGGCGTTCAAACCGGCCAATCGCGATGGCGGCACACGACTTGGGTTGCTCGAATGAAGGGGGTGGCCATGTTGGGTAAGGGTTGAAATGACGCACGCGCCAGGTCTCTGGCTGGTGACGTCACCTCCCCTACCAACATGGAGGCTGTGCCCCCCTTACTAACATGGAGGCCGTAGTGGTATACCAGGTTGCATTCAGAATCAGAATATTTTATATTTATCCTGGAGAAATACGATTAACTATGAGGCTCTTATTCTTGGTTGTTTCGGTAAAGTCACGTAGAAGGGAAATAATAAAAATAAAACAATTTCTCACGACGTTTCGACTGCAACACAAGAAATCATCAGGTGTGAAAATCACAGGAAGAAAATTTTAAAAAAGTGGCGTTTTTTTTCTTAAAGATGTTCCGGACAGTTACGGGCACACGGGGGTCAGACATTTACAACAACAAGCAATAGAAGACAAACAGGATAGGGGCGCAAAGCAGAGGAAAGGTAAACAAATCACAACAAATATTAACGTATAATAGATAAAGTGTATAAGCACAACTTAAGGGACCGTCCATAAATGACGTCACGCACCTGGGGGGGGGGGGGGTCAGACATTTGTGACGATGTGTGACGAGGGGGGGGTTGAGAAATTAACAACACGTTCTACTTAATTAAATATACTTTTTAATAAATGTTTTCTACAACATCAGAGTGCAGCGCCACATTAAATACGCACTACAATGACAATAGTTTAAAGCGATTTGAAGCATGTGTGTTTTTTTGGGGGGGGGGGCAGAGCTTTGTGACGTCATATTTGAGGGGGTGGTCTGACTTTTTGTGACGCCGTGTGACGATGGGAGGAGGGGTAAAAAATCGTCCAAAATCACGTGATGTTATTTATGGACGCCCCGAACGCGTGGTGACGGTTCTAAATATGGACGAGAAAAACTGGAGTACCACGGAGAAAAAAAAACACGCAGTGACCACCATGAGAGAGAGACGACGCGGACTCAAAATATACAGCAGCAGCAGGCATCGTCGGGATTGAACCCACGACCTCCTGTATATCAGGCGAGGTAGTTAACATCTCCGAGCCACCGTGATGATGAGAGATAGAGACGCAAACTCCAAATATGCACAATATAGGTTTTGTTTGTGGGTTTGATCGCGTAAATATAAAGGTGCCGCTAAACCCGCCACCACCTGACACGGCCAACTAGTAAGGCTTGTCACGCAAACAGAATATGCCAACTCCTTACTAGTACAAAAAATATACAGCAGGCATCAGGGTTAGTATTGAACCCACTACCTCCGGTATACCAGGCGAGGTAGTTAACATCTCCTAGCCATCGTGATGATGATGATAGAGACACGCAAACTCCAAATATACAGCAGGCATCGTCATGGTTGGACCCGAACCTACGACCTCCTGTACACCAGGAAAGGTTGTTAACATCTCTGAGCCACCGTAGTGCCCCATCCAAGAGGTCCCCGGACGCCAGGTTCTTTTCACAGTAGCTAATACTAACTCAGTGGGATTTACCCCGTGTCTCCCCCTCCTCCCCCTGCATCTCCTCCGTTCCACGTGTCCAGTTTGTCTGGAGAAATCTGTCCCTGGTGTCTCTGCGAGACACGTGAAGAAAGAGGAGGAAGAGGAGAGACAGAGACACAGGGATGGTGGAGATGGTGCTGGTGGACGAGGTGGACCTGGAGGAGAAGATGGTGGAGGAGGAGGTGGACCTGGAGGAGGAGACGATGGTGGAGGAGGTGGAGCTGTAAAAGTTGGACCTGGTGGAGGCGGACCTGAAGGAGAAGATAGTGGTGGAAATGGAGGAGTTGGAGGAGCGCCTGTAAAAGTTGGAGGTGGAGCTGGGCCACTACCTCTGTGTGCGGCTGCCGCCGCAGCTGCTTCCCCCACCACCGCCTCCTCCGCCTCCTCATCATCGCTGTGGCAGAGGCTGCTGCTGCTACGGCTTCTGTCTGAGTCGGAGGCGGCCTCCCGTAGGCGCCGGCGGAAGGAGGTGGCACTGATGAGGAGGACGAGGAGGAGGACGAGGAGGAGGATAGCGGACGGGGGGGGCATCGACGCTGTCGTCGAGCTGCTGAGGAACGCCAAGAGGGTCGTGGTGCTCACGGGAGCCGGGGTGAGGGATGGAGACAGAGTGGTGGAGAGAAAGGGGGGAGAGAGATGGGGAAGGAGATAGGAAGACATGAGAGATGGAAAGAGATGGGAGAGAGATGGGGATATGTGGATGGAGAGAGATTGGGGGATGTGGATGGATAGAGAGATGGGGAGAGAGAAGGGGCGAGAGATGGGGAGAGAGATGGGGAGAGATGGGGAGAGATGGGAAGAGATGGGAAGAGATGGGAGAGAGATGGGGGGATGTGGATGGAGAGAGATTGGGGGATGTGGATGGATAGAGAGATGGAGAGAGAGATGGGAAGAGATGGGGAGAGAGATGGGGAAGGAGGAGATGGGGAGAGATGGGAAGAGAGGAAGTGATGGAGAGAGATGAGAGAGTTGTGGTGCTCACTTGAGCTGGGGTCAGTGATGGAGATCGGGAGAGAGATGGAGGGAGTAGGTGGGGAGAAAGATGGATAGAGAGATGGGGGGAGAAAGATGGGGGAGAATGGGAGAAATTGGGGAAAGAGAGGGAGATGGGGAGATTGATGATTTTTCCCTGGGATCCTATGTTTTTTGCCTCCGCATGTCCAGTTTAGTTTGTAGAGCGCATGTAGTTGAGGCAAATCTACAATTAATCTTTGAGCTACGGGTAACAGGTGGGAGACCTTATGAAAGGAATCGTATCGGGAAATTGTAGAATAATTGTAGACTGAAAGAAGAGAATGAACAGAATACGGGAGATGCCATTGTTCGAGACCGTGTCGGGGTGTGTTGTGTGTGATGGCTGAGGTGGCAGTGGCGGTGAGATTGATGGCTTTCTGGCCGGCCATCGAGCAAAGACGGTGGTCGCCGCATCGTAATCATCGCGCGGCGCTTTCAAATTCGCTTCTGCGGACGTCTGGAACGCTCTTCCCTTCCTATAATAGGAAGCCACTGCTGCCAATTTTAAATCATCATCTCGATTGACAAACGAATTTCTTTAGAACTGCTGCTTGTTGTTGTTTAGTTTGTTGTCCTTCCCTCTGCACCTCGGATTAGCACGGTTGGCTACGTACGGTGTGAAGGAAGTTCTACATACACACTAATTTACACAACAATATACACTACTATACACTACACTACTATATACTGCACTACTATACAGTTCACTACTATACACGACACTATTATACACAAAACTACTATACACTACCTCTGATTAGCATAGTTGGCTACTTCGACATACATACGTACAAGTCTTTTGCTGCTGGGCAGCAATAAACTCTCCCTCCCTCCCCCCTCTCCCTCCTGTCCCACCACTCTCCCCAGGTCTCAGTCTCGTGTGGCATCCCGGATTTCCGGTCTCCCGGCTCCGGCCTTTTCTCCCGGATTCACGCCGAGTTCCCAGACCTGCGTGACCCTCAGGCTCTCTTCGACCTCCAGCACTTCACCTCCGATCCGCGACCTTTCTACAAGTTTGCCAGGGTCAGAGTTCACGGGGGAGCGGTGGCGCTAGCTGTGTGTGGAAGTCTCTGTGTGAGAGGGATGGAGTGAGTGTGTGAGTGAGTGTTTGAGCACTTTAGTTGATTCTCGCCATGCCTCTCTGTTTTTCTCAGTCTCCCTGTCTCTCTCCCCACATATCTCTCCCCCCATGTCTCTCTCCCCGTGTGTCCCTCTCTCTCCCCATGTCTTCTTGTCTCTCCTTGTGTCTTCGCAAGTGTCTCTCCCCCCACGTGTCTCACCCCGTGTATCTCCCCCCATGTCTCTCTCCACGTGTCTCTCCCCCCGTGTGACTCCCCCCGTGTCTCTCTCTCTCCGTGTCTTTCTCATTGTCTCTTTCTCTCCTTCTCTCCCTATGTGTCGCTCCCCCCACGTGTCTCACCCCGTGTATCTCCCCCCATGTCTCTCTACGCGTGTCTCTCTATCCGCGTGTCTCTCCCCCCGTGTGACTCCCCCCGTGTCTCTCTCTCTCCGTGTCTTTCTCATTGTCTCTTTCTCTCCCTGTATGTCGCTCCCCCCACGTGTCTCACCCCGTGTATCTCCCCCCATGTCTCTCTCCGCGTGTCTCTCCCCCCGTGTCTCTCCCCCCATGTGACTCCCCCCGTGTCTCTCTCTCTCCGTGTCTTTCTCATTGTCTCTTCTCTCCCTGTGTGTCGCTCCTCACACGTCTCTCTCTCTCACAGGAGATGTTTCCCGGGCGCTTTTCTCCCTCCCTGAGTCACCGTTTCGTCGCACAGTTGGAGAAAGAGGGGCAACTGCTAAGGAACTACAGCCAGAACATCGACGGCCTGGAGACGCAGGCCGGGGTGACACGGGTGATTCAGTGCCATGGTGAGAGACACAGGGAGAGTGACACGGGGAGAGAGACACGGGGAGAGAGACACGGGGAGAGAGACACGGGGAGAGAGACACGGGGAGAGAGACACGGGGAGAGAGACACGGGGAGAGCGACACGGGGAGAGAGACACGGGGAGAGAGACACGGGGAGAGAGACACGGGGAGAGAGACACGGGGAGAGAGACACGGGGAGAGAGACACGGGGAGAGAGACACGGGGAGAGAGACACGGGGAGAGAGACACGGGGAGAGAGACACGGGGAGAGCGACACGGGGAGAGAGACACGGGGAGAGAGACACGGGGAGAGTGACACGGGGAGAGAGACACGGGGAGAGAGACACGGGGAGAGAGACACGGGGAGAGAGACACGGGGAGAGAGACACGGGGAGAGCGACACGGGGAGAGAGACACGGAGAGAGAGACACGGGGAGAGTGACACGGGGAGAGAGACACGGGGAGAGAGACACGGGGAGAGAGACACGGGGAGAGAGACACGGGGAGAGAGACACGGGGAGAGAGACACGGGGAGAGAGTCACGGGGAGAGAGACACGGGGAGAGAGACACGGGGAGAGAGACACGGGGAGAGAGACACGCGGAGAGAGGCACGGGGAGATGCACGGGGAGAGAGACACGGGGAGAGAGACACGGGGAGAGAGTACACGGGGAGAGAGGCACGGGGAGAGAGGCACGGGGAGAGAGGCACGGGGAGAGAGACACGGGGAGAGAGACACGGGGAGAGAGACACGGGGAGAGAGACACGGGGAGAGAGACACGGGGAGAGAGACACGGGGAGAGAGACACGGGGAGAGTGACACGGGGAGAGAGACACGGGGAGAGAGACACGGGGAGAGAGACACGGGGAGAGAGACACGGGGAGAGAGACACGGGGAGAGAGTCACGGGGAGAGAGACACGGGGAGAGAGACACGGGGAGAGAGACACGGGGAGAGAGACACGAGGAGAGAGACACGCGGAGAGAGGCACGGGGGGAGATGCACGGGGAGAGAGACACGGGGAGAGAGACACGGGGAGAGAGTACACGGGGAGAAAGGCACGGGGAGAGAGACACGGGGAGAGAGACACGGGGAGAGAGACACGGGGAGAGAGACACGGGGAGAGAGACACGTTGAGAGAGACACGGGGAGAGAGACACGGGGAGAGAGACACGGGGAGAGAGACACGGGGAGAGAGACACGGGGAGAGAGGCACGCGGAGAGAGGCACGGGGGGAGATGCACGGGGAGAAAGACACGGGGAGAGAGACACGGGGAGAGAGTACACGGGGAGAGACGCACGGGGAGAGAGGCACGGGGAGAGAGACACTGGGAGAGAGACACGGGGAGAGAGACACGGGGAGAGAGGCACGGGGAGAGAGGCACGGGGAGAGAGACACGGGGAGAGAGACACGGGGAGAGAGACACGGGGAGAGAGACACGGGGAGAGAGACACGGGGAGAGAGACACGGGGAGAGAGACACGGGGAGAGAGACACGGGGAGAGAGACACGGGGAGAGAGACACGGGGAGAGAGACACGGGGAGAGTGACACGGGGAGAGAGACACGGGGAGAGAGACACGGGGAGAGAGACACGGGGAGAGAGACACGGGGAGAGAGACA
Organism: Lampetra fluviatilis; assembly: GCF_964198595.1. Classification (NCBI taxonomy): domain Eukaryota; kingdom Metazoa; phylum Chordata; class Hyperoartia; order Petromyzontiformes; family Petromyzontidae; genus Lampetra; species Lampetra fluviatilis. Next base: position 3,074,534 of record NC_136319.1, read on the forward strand.
CGGGGAGAGAGACACGGGGAGAGAGACACGAGGAGAGAGGCACGGGGGGAGATGCACGGGGAGAGAGACACGGGGAGAGAGACACGGGGAGAGAGACACGGGGAGAGAGACACGGGGAGAGAGACACGGGGAGAGCGACACGGGGAGAGAGACACGGGGAGAGAGACACGGGGAGAGAGACACGTTGAGAGAGACACGGGGAGAGAGACACGGGGAGAGAGACACGGGGAGAGAGACACGGGGAGAGAGACACGGGGAGAGAGACACGGGGAGAGAGGCACGGGGAGAGAGGCACGGGGGGAGATGCACGGGGAGATAGACACGGGGAGAGAGTACACGGGGAGAGAGGCACGGGGAGAGAGGCACGGGGGGAGATGCACGGGGAGATAGACACGGGGAGAGAGACACGGGGAGAGAGTACACGGGGAGAGAGGCACGGGGAGAGAGGCACGGGGAGAGAGGCACGGGGAGAGAGGCACGGGGAGAGAGACACGGGGAGAGAGACACGGGGAGAGAGACACGGGGAGAGAGACACGGGGAGAGAGACACGGGGAGAGAGACACGTTGAGAGAGACACGTTGAGAGAGACACGTTGAGAGAGACACGGGGAGAGAGACACGGGGAGAGAGACACGGGGAGAGAGACACGGGGAGAGAGACACGGGGAGAGAGACACGGGGAGAGAGACACGGGGAGAGAGACACGGGGAGAGAGACACGGGGAGAGAGACACGGGGAGAGAGACACGGGGAGAGAGACACGGGGAGAGAGACACGGGGAGAGAGACACGGGGAGAGAGACACGTGGAGAGAGACACGGGGAGAGAGACACAGAGGGACACGGGGAGAGAGACACGGGGAGAGAGACACAGAGGGACACGGGGAGAGAGACACGGGGAGAGAGACACGGGGAGAGAGACACGGGGAGAGAGACAGGGGGAGAGTGACACGGGGAGAGTGACACGGGGAGAGAGACACGGGGAGAGAGACACGGGGAGAGAGACACGGGGAGAGAGACACGGGGAGAGAGACACGGAGAGAGAGACACGGGGAGAGAGACACGGGGAGAGAGACACGGGGAGAGAGACACGGGGAGAGAGACACGGGGAGAGAGACACGGGGAGAGAGAAACAGAGGGACACGGGGAGAGAGACACGGGGAGAGAGACACGGGGAGAGAGACACGGGGAGAGAGACACGGGGAGAGTGACAGGGGGAGAGTGACACGGGGAGAGAGACACGGGGAGAGAGACACGGGGAGAGAGACACGGGGAGAGAGACACGGGGAGAGAGACACGGGGAGAGAGACACGGGGAGAGAGACACGGGGAGAGAGACACGGGGAGAGAGACACTGGGAGAGAGACCCTGGGAGAGAGACACTGGGAGAGAGACACGGGGAGAGAGACACGGGGAGAGAGACACGGGGAGAGAGACACGGGGAGAGTGACAGGGGGAGAGTGACACGGGGAGAGAGACACGGGGAGAGAGACACGGGGAGAGAGACACGGGGAGAGAGACACGGGGAGAGAGACACGGGGAGAGAGACACGGGGAGAGAGACACTGGGAGAGAGACCCTGGGAGAGAGACACTGGGAGAGAGACACGGGGAGAGAGACACGGGGAGAGAGACACTGGGAGAGAGACCCTGGGAGAGAGACACTGGGAGAGAGACACGGGGAGAGAGACACTGGGAGAGAGACCCTGGGAGAGAGACACTGGGAGAGAGACACTGGGAGAGAGACACGGGGAGAGAGACACGGGGAGAGAGACACGGGGAGAGAGGGAGAGACCCGGGGAGACAGAGTTATGGGGAGAGGGACATGGAGAGAGAGACACGGGGAGAAATAAACACGGCGACATGGGCCGATTGGAGAGAAAGGCTAACTTTGTGTTTTACTGTCTCCGTGTCACTCCGTGTCTCCTTGTCTCCCCATGTCCTTGTGTCTCCCCGTGTCTCCATGTCTCCCCGTGTCTCCATGTCTCCCCATGTCCGTGTGTCTCTCCGTGTCTCCTCCGTGTGCCTCAGGCTCGTTTGACTGGGCCTCGTGTCTGGTTTGTGGACACAAAGTGTCAAGCGACGACATCCGCGACGACGTGGAGAGACAGGTGGGGGGGGGGACAAGGGGGGGGGTTTGGGGGGGGATACTGGGGGTAGTTTGGGGGGGGGGGGTACGGAGGGGAGTCGCTGCGATTTACTCGTCACGATAATTAACGATTTTGGCAGTCCCTGTTGTGTTTACGACTCCACTCCTCAATCACCAGAAGCCCCCCATCCCTCCACCCCCCCCCATTCCTCAGACTCCCATCCCCCATCAATCATTCATCCACGTACGGTCAGTGAAGGAGCGTTGCGCCAAACGTGTGACCTCTTGCGACAGCGTCCTATTAACTTTAAACATTTTTTTTATTTTACAAGGTAAGGCCCCACTGAAATGATAGCTCAAACAAGTGGCTGATATCATCATCATGTTGAAATTTATTGCAGCAGCCAAACACTTTAAACGCGTAGGGACATTGATTCTAAATGTCTCCCTGCCCTCCCCCCCATCTGTGTCTCCGTCTCCCCATGCCCCCCCCACTCCATGTCTGTCCCCCCCCCCCCCATTCCGTGTCTCTGCCTCCCCCCGTGCCTCCCACTCGGTATCTCTGTCTCTCCACGCGCTCCCCCACTCCGTGAGGTCTCTCTCCCCGCTCCGTGTCTCTGTCTCCCCCCGTGCCTCCCACTACTCTGTGTCTCCTCAGCGGGTCCCCTTGTGCCCCGTGTGCCCCCCATCCGAGCGGGGGGCCGTGCTCAAGCCCGGGGTGATTTTCTTCGGGGAGAATCTTCCCCCCCAATTCCACCGAGCAGTTCGGAGCGACCGCGAGAGCGGCGCCGACCTCCTGCTCACCATGGGCTCCTCACTGAGAGTGAGGCCTGTGGCTCTCATACCCAGTGAGGCTTGCACAGATACTCACTCGCACAGACTCACAGATACAGACTCGCTCAGAGACTCACTCAGAGACTCACTCAGAGATTCACTCAGTCACACAGAGACTCGGACAGATACTCGGACAGATACTCGAACAGAGACTCACACAGACTCACAGACTTAATCAGAAATCAGAGACTCACAAAGAGACTCACTCAGAGGCTCGCACAGAGAGGCTCACACTTACGCACAGACTCATTCACACAGAGACTCACACAGAGGCTCACTTGCATAGAGACTTGCGCAGAGACTCACTAACACAGATACTCACTCACACAGAGACTCATATATTGACTCGCACATTGACTCACGCAGAGACTCGCGCAAAGACTCACGCAGAGACTCACGCAGAGATTCAATCAGTCACACACAGACTCGGACAGCGACTTACGCAGAGATTCACTCACACAGACTCTCAAACAGATGCACAAAGAGACTCCGTCAGTCACGAAGACTCATTTGCATAGAGACTCACACAGACTCATTCAGTCACACAAAGACTCAAGCAGAGACTCACCCAGAGACTCACTCAGAGACTCAGTCACGCCGAGACTCACTCAGTCACGCAGAGACTCAAGCAGAGACTCACGCAGAGACTCACTCACACAGAGACTCACTCAGTTACGCTGAGACTCGCGCAGAGTCTCAGAGGCGACTCACTCAGAGACTCACAGACTCACACCTCACAGACTCACACCACAAAGACTCCCGCAGAGACTCACGCAGAGACTCACTCAGTCACACAGAGACTCGCTCAGTCACGGAGAGACTCGCATTCTCACACAGAGATTCACACAGAGACTCACGCAGAGACTCACGCAGAGACTCACTCACTCAGAGACTCACTCAGTCACGGAGAGGCTCACACAGAGACTCACTCAGTCACGGAGAGACTCGCACAGAGACTCACTCAGACAGAAACTCACACAGAGACTCTTCCCCTTCTCCCCACCCCCCCCACCCCTCGTTCCAGGCTGGCTGGCCCCCTGCGTGCCCCGCGTGCTCATTAACCGCGAGCCTCTCCCCCATTTTGGGGCCACCCCCTTCGACGTGGAGCTGCTAGGGGATTGTGACGCCGTGGTGGGGGAGCTCTGCCTGCGTCTGGGGGGTGCCTGGGCCCGGCTCTGCCCCCCCGGGGCGCAGACGCTTTGGCAACGGACGCACGTGGGTGGGGGGAAGCGGCGGGGCAAAGAAGCGCGGGTGGGGGGAGGGCAAGCGAGGGGGGAGGCCGCGGGAGAAGCGGCGGGAGCGGGGAAAGAATTGAGGGGGGGAACGAGGCGGGGTGGAGACGCGAGGGGGGGAGAAGCGATGGAAGCAAATGGAGAAGCGAGGGAATCAAGGGGAGAAGCGAGGGAATCGAGGGGAGCAGAAGCGAGAGAATCGATGGGAGAAGCAAGGGGTGAAACTCGAGACTCAATGAAAGGAGCGACAGAAGCGAGGGGAGAAGCGACAGAATCGAGGGGAGGAGCGACGGAATCGATTGGAGGAGCGACGGAATCGAGGGGAGGAGCGACGGAATCGAGGGGAGGAGCGACGGAATCGATTGGAGGAGCGACGGAATCGAGGGGAGAAGCGACAGAATCGAGGGGAGGAGCGACAGAATCGAGGGGAGAAGCGAGGACCGAAGAAGCGGACACAAGGGGAGGAGCAGTGGAAGCGTACAGAGAAGCGAGAGAAGCGAGAGAATTGGCAGAAGCGAAGAGGAATGCGAGAGAGGGAGCAACAGAAGCATGGCGAGATGCCATAGAAACACGGAGGAAAGCAACCGAAGCAGAGGGAGAAGCAAGGGGGGAGGTGCGTAGGGAAGCGATGGAAGCATACAGAGAAGCCAGGATAGCGAGAGAAGCGATGGCAGCGCGGAGGAGAGTGGGGGGAGGAGTGGGACGAGCAGGAGACACAAGGGGAGGATCAGTGACAGGAGAAGCAGGGGGGGAAGCAGGGGGAGAAGCAGGGGGAGAAGCAAGTGGAGAAGGAGAAGCAAGGGGGGAAGCAGGGGGAGAAGCAGGAAAAGCAAGGGGAGAAGCAGGAAAAGCAAGGGGAGAAGCAGGGGGAGAAGCAGGAAAAGAAGAAGGAGAAGCAGGAGCAGCAAGGGGAGAAGCAAGGGGAGAAGCAGGGGGAGAAGCAGGAGCAGCAAGGGGAGAAGCAGGGGGAGAAGCAGGAGCAGCAAGGGGAGAAGCAAGGGGAGAAGCAGGAGCAGCAAGGGGAGAAGCAGGGGGAGAAGCAAGGGGAGAAGCAGGAGCAGCAAGGGGAGAAGCAGGAGCAGCAAGGGGAGAAGCAGGAAAAGCAGGGGGAGAAGCAAGGGGAGAAGCAGGGGGAGAAGCAGGGGGAGAAGCAGGGGGAGAAGCAGGGGGAGAGGTAAGGGGAGAAGCAGGGGGAGAGGTAAGGGGAGAAGCAGGGGGAGAGGTAGGGGGAGAAGCAGGGGGAGAAGCAGGGGGAGAAGCAGGGGGAGAAGCAGGGGGAGAAGCAGGGGGAGAAGCAGGCGAAGCAAGGGGAGAGGCAGTGGGAGAAGCAGGCGGAGAAGCAAGAGAAGAAGCAGGGGGAGAAGCAGGAGCAGCAAGGGGAGAAGCAAGGGGAGAAGCAGGGGGAGAGGCAAGGGGAGAAGCAGGGGGAGAAGCAGAAGCAGGAGGTGAAGCAGGGAGAGAAGCAGGAAAAGCAAGGGGAGAAGCAGGAGAAGCAGGGGGAGAAGGAGAAGCAGGAGAAGCAAGGGTGGTGAAGGCCGCGAGGAGTGCGATGTTGGAAGCGGCGATGGAAGCGACGGAGGAAGCAATGGCCGAGGCCGGGGCGAGGGAAGCGGCGGCCATGATGAGCCGGAGACGGTGGAGGAGGAGAAGGAGGAGTGGGGGTGGTGCTGCCGCCCCGGTGCATTGTGGGAAGAGGGGACAAGGGTCAGAGGCTCACGGGAAAGGGGCGGCCGTGCTGGGAGGGGGGCGCCCCCAGCCCGCTGCATTCTGGGAGGCCGATACGAGAGAGCCAATCGGCAAGCAGCTCAAAGGTACCATCATCGACACAGTCCACCCCGGTCTGATTTTGGTGTGTCTGAGTTGCCGGTCGGTGGTGCTGTGGTGGTTGACTGTCGGTGATGGTGGTTGACTGTCAGTGACGCTGTGGTGGTGGTGGTGATGATGGTGATGGTTGACTGTCGGTGACGCTGTGGTGGTGGTGATGATGGTTGACTGTCGGTGATGCTGTGGTGGTGTTGGTGATGATGGTGGTGGTTGACTGTCGGTGACGCTGTGGTGGTTGTGGTGATGATGGTGATGGTTGACTGTCGGTGACGCTGTGGTGGTGATGATGGTGGTGGTTGACTGTCGGTGACGCTGTGGTGGTCGTGGTGATGATGGTGATGATTGACTGTCGGTGACGCTGTGGTGGTCGTGGTTGCTGGTCAGTAACTCTGTAGTTGTGGTGTATGGATGTGTGTATGTGTGTATATGTTGAACTTTTTTTGCACCGTACATAGCCAACTGTGCTAATTTGAGGTGCGGTGTTGGTGGTGATGCTGTGATGGTGGTGTTGGTTGCCGGCCAGTAACGCTGTGGTGGCTGTGAGCACTGCTATTGGAGGGAGGCCGACATCCTTCGAAGGGCTGGTGACCCCCGCCACCTTCAACTCAATCACTGCTGAACTCACAGAGAAAAGATCCAAACTAAGCCTGTGCCAGAGGCCGCGGGCCAAACCCAATTTGGCGGAGCCAGGAGAACAATCACCCCACTTCCTTCTCTGGGTTCGTCCACAAACAAGAGGAAACTACTGAGGGTGGCCACTTGGAATGAGAATCTATATTTATGCTGGAGGAATGCGATGAGCTTTACAGCTCCGTTTCCCAGATGCCCAATTGGAGCGGGTTAGAATGTTTCAACAACAAACAATAGAGAAACACGATGGAAGCCTAGAAAAAGGTAAACAAATCAATTAAACTGAAATTTAACTGTTTTCATCATTGGTTCTTTGGGTAAAGTCACGTCTGTAGAAAAATTATTTTGAGAGAAAAAAATTGTGATCTATTATTTTTCTACCCACGTGACTTTCCCAAAAGAACAAAAGAGTATGGATTCCTGCAGTCACGAAAGCTTCAAATCAAGATTGTTTTCATATTACCTGGCAAAGTCCACTGAGCGATTAACTGCAGAGGAAAGGCTGCTGCTATTCAGGAGCTAGTCCAGTACCGACTGGATCTCTGTGGAATGCAGGAGGGTCCGGTGGACTGGTTCTGGCTGTAGTCACCATGGCGTTGGACAGTCCTCCATTCGGAGCAGGAGACTGCTAAACAACAGGGAGTGGGTCTTCTGAACAAAAGAATGAAGGGGACGTGGAAGCGTGGCAGTGAGGTGTGGGAAGCTGTGAGCCCCAGGCTACTGTGGACTCTCCTCCCCATTAATGGAAGGTGAGGAATGGTGGTGGTAGTTGCTTATGCCCCCCACTGAAGATGAACATCAGTGGATGGATGCAGGCAAGGATACCTTCTATGACCTCTGAGTGGGTCATAACGCAGGCATCTGGGCTGGAGTGACTGGAGTGAAAGTATGGGCCAGATCAGCTCAATAACAACAGTAGGCCTATATAGTGACAGAAAAGCAGATGCGGATTGCTGAGGAAATTAAATCTGCCTCAGCTCACGGTCACAAATCACTTTTTAATGCACCTATCGGCATCCTTAAGGGATAGAATGGTCAACCGATCTCTGACCCCCAGGAACAGGTTTGCAGGTTTTCTGATCATTTCTGTGAGGTCTTTTCTGTGAGGTCTTGGCTGAGGGGAAATCCCTCATCCCAGATAACATCTTGGGGAAAGGAAGGGTTGACCCTGCTAGGACTGCCATGGCTCAAATATTGGAGGAAGTAAACAAACCCTGTGAGTGTTTGTCGAGGTGCCATCTGTTGAGGAAGTACAGAAAGCGGTCCAGAGTCTGAGACCAGGAAAAGCACTGGGCAGAGATGATCGCCCAAGAAAACTGCTGAGGGAGCCTGGCGTTTGCAGACTGCCCTATATTACATCATTACAACTGGCTGGACAGGTTCCTCAGGATTGCAAAGGTGCCCTGTTGGACCCCTATTTAAGAAGGGGAACTGCACGGACTGTTACAACTACACGGGCATGGCAAGGATTATTCAACATCGCCTTGCCACCCCCCGCCCCCACTGGCTCTGCCATTATTTTATATTTGTTTCGACCACGTGGTTCGAGAAGTTTTCTATGGCTGCACCGGAGGAATTTCCATCTGGTACAGATACAATGGGAGGCTGATCGATGCCCGGGTCTGGTCACGGGGTGGCTCCCTATTGGTCAACCATGTCATGTTTGCTGTTGATCTGGTGATTGCTGTTCACTCGGAGGAGGAGTTGCTGCTGAACCTAGAGCGTGCCACTAAGAGGTGGAGCCTTACCATGAGCCCGCCAAAAACTAAGCTCCTGCCTGGATAATTTTTGTCATAAAACACTTCATGCGCTAAATTCCTCATGAGTAATGGGGCAGTTGTGGAGAGAGTCACGGAGTTGGGCAGTGTGTTTATGACCAGACTCCGAATCAGCTGAGCGGCAATATCTTTTTATTTAGCTGCGTAATGCTCCGTGGAAACTACCCGGTCTGTCGCTCCACACGAAGCTCTGGATTTTATTGGCCTCAGTTATGCCCTCCCGTCTCTATGCTTGCAAAATGTGGATCCCTCTGAAGGAGAAACATATAGCCTGGCCTGCCTCTGATCCTTCCTGGGTTGGATGCTGATTACGATTGTGGTTATGTTGCTGATAATTGTGGTGGTGATGATGATGGTGATGTGTATGATGTGATGATGAGGGGAGCTGTAGTGTAGCTGCACTACGAACCCGGCAACCCGAGTTTGATTCCCCCAGGTGGAATCGGCCTCAAATGAGCACCTGGTGTGGTGTGTAAACATCACCACTGGGGAGAGAACGGTGGCTGGGTGTGGTACTGGCACTCCACCCCCATCGTGCATATGCCACAGTTACGGCCTTCATACGTGCTACTCGCTAACGGCATTTGCCCCTACAGTCTGTTAAGGGGATCTTTACTCGTTGGTTCTTTTGGTAAAGTCACGTATAAAGAGTAAATAATATATTAAATACTAGCATACGACGTTTCGATTGCAACACAAGCAATCATCATCAGGTATAAATGAAATAGAAACACAAATCTAGTATACTTAGAAATGTAATGTAATACAACAGAGAGTCGGATACCATAACAGTCAACACCCTACCTGGTTGATTATGTTCTTCATGAGAATGCAAATTTAATTTATTATTTTCTCTTTATTACGTAACTTTACCAAAAGAACCAAAGAGTAATTCCTGCAGTCACGAAAGCTCCAAATTAAGGGGATCTTTGTTTGATGTGATATGATGGTGGTGGTGATGATGATTGCTTTAGCAGTGCCATCTCTTTAACATCACCTCTTCACCTCCCCTCTTCCAAACCTCACACCATCTCTTCACCCCACCTATTCCCTCCACCTTGTCACCCCCCTTTTCCCCACACAGAAGACGAGTTCCTCTTCATCCCTCCGAGTCGCTTCATTTTCCACGGTGCTCAGGTTTACGACGAAGACGTTGAGAATTCAGCCACGTCGTCGTCATCATCATCATCACGATCATCATCACCATCTTCATCAACATCTTCCTCTCCATCTTCATCATCGCCGTCATCGCCATCGTCGTCATCGCCATCCTCAACCTCTCCAGCATCACCGCAGGCTGACATTGATGAGGTGGACCTGAGCAACTACATCTTCTCCTTGGACGAAGAGGTGGACGGGGACGACGACGACGAGGAGGGTAGTGGTGGTGAAGGTGGCAGTGATGATGAAGGGCAGGAGAGGGATCCCGAACATCGTCCCGAAGATAACGGAGCCAGCGGTGGCGGTGATGATGATGATGCTTAGATCGTTTGACCTTGAATTGACAAGGTGGACGAGGTGGTGGTTGGTGTGTGGGGAGGTGGAGGGGTGGGTAGGGAGGAGATGGAGGGGTGAGGGAATGGGTGGGTGGAGAGGTGGAGGGGTGTTGGCAGTTTTTTTTGGCAGATTCTCGATGGAGCCACCATCCTTTCCATCACAAATACTACCAACGCGACGAAAGAACCCCGTGTAGCCTGGAAAACACTCTGTATGCGAGCGCCTATGAAGGCTGGCACTGTGCACACGAGGGGGTGAGTGGCCAGCACCACGCCCGGCCGCCTATGTCTCCCTAGTGCCGATGTTTTCACACTGGACCAGGCACTCATTTTGAGGCCGAGTCGGCTTAGGGGAGGCCCAGGGCCGTTTCAGATAATCGCGATCACTGGTGTTGGTGGCCGTGAGTGGGCTTCGAACCCGGGTCTCTGCCGGGTTCGTAGTGCGGTGCATTTACCGCTGTACCGCCATCACCAAAACCATTACCGTAAGCATCGTCATCGTCACCACCACCACAATTACTACCGCGCGGAGTGTATGAGTGACGCCTTGTTCTGCCAGCAGTGTTTATTTTTGTACAATCAGCAAAAATCGCGATCCAATAAAAAAAAACTCCACCCTGAACGCTGCTACACTGTGTTGTCCACCTCCAATGTCGTCACTCAGCCACCGAGTACTCAAAGAGTCTCTATGTGAGTCTGTGGGTCTCTGTGAGTCTCTGGGTCTCTATACGAGTCTATAGGTGTCTTGATTCTGTAGGTCTCTCTTGGAGTATATATGTCTCTGAGAGCATATGCGTCTCGGAGTCTGAGAGTCTGTAGGTCTGATTATATGGGTTTATAAGTGAGTCTATGGGTCTCTGCGAGTATGTAGGTCTCTGATTATATCGGTCTCTGAGTCTGGGTCTCTGGGTATATCTGCGACTCTGTGGGTCTCGATGTGAGTCTGGGTCTCTGAGAGTTTTAGGGGGTCAGGGTTGGACTTAGGGGATCAGGGTGTATAGCATCAGGAACTCAGCCAATACAATTCCTTGCTCTCATCACACGTACACAAATATAAAGACAAAGACCACCCTAATAGACTGTTGGCGCAAGTTCTGTTAGCGAGCAACTATGAAGGCCGACACGGCACACGAGGGGTTGGTCGCCAACACTACGCCCGGCCGCCTTTGTCTCCTCAGTGGTGAATGTTTACACACCACACCCAGTACTCATTTGAGACTGAGTCGACTTAGGTGGAGGCCCATGATCAGTTCAGATAATCGCTATCACTGGTGTTGGTGGCCGTGAGCAGGAATCGAACTTGGTTCGCTGGGTTCGTAGCACTGTGTAGCGCTAACCCGCTACACTATCGCTCGCACGTACACAACAGCAACAACTGACATTCGCCACTAGGTGGCGGTGATGTCACCGCGGCACTTGTGTCATGCTATGTGCCCTTTAAGGCCACGTGAATTGTTGAAGGCCCGCTAGCAACTTGCTGTGTTCCAACGGACGTATGCACGCGTATAAAAGGTAACCCCCCCCCCCCCCCAGGTAGCCCACACAGGCTGCGAGGGGGTGGGGGTAAGTGCCATTCTCAGGGTGGGGAAATTTCATAAACGGAGTCCATCTCTTGAACCCCCTTGTCGTTGCGACCCCCGTGGGGTTGTGGAGGAAATAGTGCGCTCTTCGGACGCCTGGGCCCATCGGCCGAGGGGCCTTGATTCTGGATATTGCAACCCGTAGATCCAGGGCCTTGGCCCTCGCGAGATGGACCTCCGAAGCCTGCAACTTCTGTGCCCGGACCTCGCAACGGTGGAAGATGAGAAGCTGGGGATCTGTAACCTTGAGCTGCAGGAGATGGAGCCCTCAATCCTGGAAGACCCCCTTGTTGCGGTGGAATTCGGAGTGGCAGCGCTCCCGATCGCAGAGGTTTGGAAGCCGAATCTGGGACCTGTCGAAGCCCGTGGCCTGGAGCTCTCGCCGGCGGAGGAGGCTGGGACTTTGAGGCCGCGGATCCCAGAGGTTGATCAGCCTCAGGTTTGGGTGGACGTGGCGGCAGCTGCGGGTGCTGCTGTAACCCTGTGCTGTGGTCGTGTCGCTTGACTCGGGGGGCTGCTACTGGTTGGAAGTCCTGGGGGGAGGATGAGGAGGTTTCAGGCTTCAAGCCCTGAACTCCACGATTTGGGAGGACGGTGGCACTGCCCGGTCTGTACGGGAGGATGTCGTCGTAGTTATCGTCATCCTCATTCACCTGCCGCTGATCTGGGTTCACATAGTCCTCGTCTGATGGGTCCATGTAGTCACTCGTTGGCGAAACCTGAAGAGGGGGGTGGAGGTGGAGGGGGTGAGAAAGAAATGTTTAGAATCGATGTCACCATACGTTCAAGAATATTTGGCCGCTGCTGTACATTTCTTCGCGACGATTTCAGCCACGTGCTTGAGCTGCTGTCGTTTGTGATGGTGGCCAGGTGGCTTCTGAAGAAGAGCTACACAGCTCAGTGGACCTTACCTGGTAAAATAAAAATTAATTAGTTTATTTTAGTTTCATGTCAGGAGGAGAAGCCTGTGGGGGAGCTTTGTACGTGGCTTAGTGTGTGGTGCTCTCTCACCGTAACACTATTTATTTTGAATGTAACATCACCTCCACTCAAGGGGGATATCAAAACATTGTACACTGAAATGAAATGCAAAGACAATAAAATTACGTTCAAGTAAAAGCCAATGAGAAAATAGTGAGTGTCGCACTCCCTCCTAAACACACACTGATAAGGGAAATAAAAAAAAACATAATAAAATAATTCTCACGACGTTTCGGCCACAACGCAAGCAGCCGTCCTCAGGTGAAGAACAGGTCTGTCGGGAAGACGGCGTCTGAATGTCTTCCCGGCAGACCTGTTCCTCACCTGAGGACGGCTGCTTGCGTTGTGACCGAAACGTCGTGAGAATTATTTTATGTAATTTTTATTATTATTATTTTATTATTTCCCTTCTACGTGACTTTACCGAAAGAACCAAGAAGATGAATCCCTGCAGTCACGAAAGCTTTAAATCGAAATTTAACACACTGATAACTCGTTCGTGTGCCGGATCACAACCGGCTAGGCATTCCAGATCCTTTGGGCAACACTTGAGAAGGCGTGACACCCCCCCCCCCCAGCGTCGAGCGCAAGAGCCGAGGCTGGGGGAGAGGAGGTCCTGCTCTGCAGAGCGTAGTGGATAAACCCCGGTCGCATGGGGCCGTCCATAAATGACGTCACGCGGGTTTGGACGATTTTTGACCCCCTCTCCCCTCGTCACACGGCATCACAAAAAGTCAGACCCCCCCTCAAATATGACGTCACAAAGCTCTGCCCCCCCCCCCCCCCAAAAAAAACATGCTTCAAACCGCTTTAAACTATTGTCATTGTAGTGCGTATTTAATGTGGCGCTGCACTCTGATGTAGGAGAAAACATTTATTAACATGTCTATTTAATTAAGTAGAACGTGTCTATATTTAGAGTTGCGCATTTCCATGTGACGTCACATTTCTCAACCCCCCCCTCGTCACACATCGTCACAAATGTCTGACCCCCCCCTAGGTGCATGACGTCATTTATGGACGGCCCCTATGACAGATCAGCCGGGTCCGCAGGTACATTTGTCCAAGAACATGCAGAGCTTCATAGACCACCTGGGAACCGCTGCTCTGTGTCCTTGCGACGTATCTGACTTTTTCGTGGGTCGCCTCTTGTCCTTCCTCCTCCTGTAGGAAGTGGGGGGGGGGGTGGAAATGTTAAGCTACAGCAAATAGGATACAGCCTGGCAGCCTGGCCTCCCATTGCCAGGCTGGGGTGGTGGAGGTGGTGGTGGATAGTTGAGTTTGTGGCTGACTGCGTGATTGGTAATGCATGCATGTATGTGTGTTGAACGTCTTTGGCACCGTACGTAGATATACGCAGTTCTAAAGAAATTAGTTTTCACTCGAGATGTAAAAGTGAATAGCTCCAGTGGCTTTCTAATATCGGAAGGAAGAGCGTTCCAGACGGCCGGGTGAGTGGGCGGGTGAGTGTGTGACTCTCACAGGAGGGGGCTTGGAGGTTGTGCGTGCACACCGGCCACGCAGGAGAAGATAGCAGAGCACGGAGCTCACAGCCAGCAGTGGCAGCCCCAATCCAAGGCCCAGACCCAGGCCCAGCGGCAGCAGCTGGAGGCCACACAGACTTAGCACTGAGACACACAAACTCAACACTGCACCATAGACTCAACATTGAGACCCATATACTCAACACTGCCCATGGATTCTACACTGAGACCCATATACTCAACACTGCCCATGGATTCTCCACTGCCTATATACTCAACACTGCCACTCATAGATTCAATCCTGCCCGTAGACTCAACACTGTGTGTACCATAGACTCAACACTGAGACCCATGGACTCAACACTGCTCATATATTCAACACTGCCCATCGACTCAACACTGAGACCCATACACTCAACACTACACCCAGAGCACTGACCGATGTACAGCTGTTGCTGCTGTTGGCAGGGGCCACGTAAGCGGTTGGGGTGTGCGAATCTGTAGGGGCAGAGGTCCAATTGGTGGAGTTGGCCGTGTACCAGGACGGAGAGAAGGTGGAGGCGCCTCCAGGGCAGATTTTGGCCTGTGGGGAGAGAAAGTGATGCACCCACTCATTCACCCACCCACCCACTCACTCACCCACTCACCCACTCACCCACTCACTCACCCACTCACCCACTCACCCAGTCACTCACCCACTCACCCACCCACTCACTCACTCACCCACTCACTCACCCACACAATCACTAACTCACCCACCCACTCACATGCTCACCCACCCACTCACATGCTCACCCACTCAATCACCCACTCACTCACACACTCACCCACTCAATCACTAACTCACCCACCCACTCACATGCTCACCCACTCACTCACACACCCACCCACTCAATCACTAACCCACTTATCCACTCACCCATTCACTCACTCACCCACTCAGTCACTGTCTCACCCACCAAATCACCCACTCACAAACTCACCCATTTAATCACCCACTCACCCACTCAATCACTGACTCACCCACCCACTCAATCACGCAACTTTCCCACCTATGCAGTTGCACACATACCCATTATCTCACCCACTCCACCACCCACTCACTCATACACCTACCCATACACCCACCCACGCACGCACGCACTCACTGACTCACTCACCAATTATTTCACCCACTTACTCACCTACTCACTCACCCACTCACTCACCTACTCACATACTCACCCACTCACTCACCCACCCACTCACACACCCACTCATCCACATACTCACCCAACCATCCACTGACCCACCCACTCACACACCCATTCACTCACTCACCCACTCACTCGCTTACCCACCCACTAACCCACTGACTCACTTACCCACCCACCCACTCACCTACCCACCGACTGACCCAACCACCCACTCACTCACCCACACACCCACTTACTCAACCAACAACAAAAAAAATAATTTGCCACTAAGTGGAGGTTCCGTCACGAGAGTGCTTGTGCCCAGATATGTGCAATTTGAGACAACGTGAAGTTTAATAGACTCGCTGGCAGGTCACGGTATTGAGTTAGTTGAGATGACTGGCTGATGCACCACCTGTGCCAACTTTCTGCGTTTTAGCTTCCCGGTGCTCCGCTCGTTGTTGTGAGCGTCACTCCTCTGCCCTCCGTTGTTGCTGGAGGGCGCCTGCCTACAACTGCCCAATAGTGTCCTTCACAAGCTTCCTCTATAGAGAGTGATCTTGACACCGCTGGTACCAGTCATTTGGAAGTCCACTCAGCTCCACATCCTCCTGTATAGCGTTAGACCATCTTTTCTCCAGTCCGTGTCACCCACGCACTCACTCACTCACTCACCCACTCACTCACCCACCCATCCACCCACCCACATATGCATTTATCCTGTCACATCATTACCAATGTGTTGATCATAACCACCACCACCATCATCTTCATCTTCACCATTGTCAGAGCTCTGGTGGTGATGAACAACATCATTATCATCACTATCATCATTAACATCATCATCAACATCATCATCAATATCACTATCATCATTAACATCATAATCATCATCATCAACATAATCTATATCATCATCAACATCATCATCAGAACCAGATAAAGTCCGCTACTGCTATGCAATATTCCTAGACCTGTCAAAAGCCTTTGATATTGTTAACCATGATATTCTACCCACGGTCAAATGAAACGTTCATACGGTACAATAAACTGGTTTGAGAGTTACCTATCAGGCCATTCTCAAAAGGTACAGAGTTTTGGCATTGTTATGCTCGTCTCGGGCAAATCTCTATACGAAGTCAAACAAAATCTCCCACACGATTTCTACTTAATGCAATGTAAATTGTCATCACGACCATTGCTCCTGAATTAACGGGGGCAATTGAATCCCAAAAATAAACTCCAAGATCGTGCTCCTTCAAACCAAAATCCGGTTTCATTGCCTCTCCCCTATTACAGATATCATACACCACATCATTGAACAAACGGAGTGCTTCAAATACTTGGGTTTACTGAATAAAATCTTACATGGCTTCCCAATGTTGTCACATCTAAAAAAAAATAGGGTTTTTATACAGAAACAAATACTGTACAGTTTTCCCATTCGATTGCACCTGCAAATTGTGGAAGCTGTCATTCTCCCACTGATTGACTACTGTGACACTGCTTACCAATCAGCTACGAATGAATTACTAAGCAGACTAAACCCACTTTGATCATTATGATCTTCGATGTTCACTGGATGTGCCATACAGGACCCACTAATGTGACCTTTACTTAAAATCCAATCTCATATCACTTGATGGAACAAGAATTCTACATTGGTTCCTGTTAATCCATAAAATCCTTCTCGGCAAATCTGCGCTATATACTTAGCTAATTCATTAACCCCATTGTCAAACCGAAGACTTACATCTACAGTGAGGGAAAGAAGTATTTGATCCCCTGCTGATTTTGTACGTTCGCCCACTGACAAATAAATGATCAGTCTATGATTTTAATGGTAGGTTTATTTGAACAGTGAGAGACAGAATAACAACAACAAAATCCAGAAAAACGCATGTCAAAAATGTTATAAATTGATTTGCATTTTAATGAGGGAAATAAGTATTTGACCCCCTCGCAATCAGAAAGATATCTGGCTCCCAGGTGTCTTTTATACAGGTAACGAGCTGAGATTAGGAGCACACTCTTAAAAGGAGTGCTCCTAATCTCAGCTTGTTACCTGTGTAGGACTTGGAATATGGCGCGCCACGCGTTCTCTTGCGCTGTTGCTATGCAAGAAAGCAGTGTACAGTGAAGGGGTATTTGAGGACGATGTTGTTGTTGCTGAGGCATGAGGGAGATGCCGTTAAGTGGCATAACAGGTGTTAAGGGTAACCGGGGATACAGGCCGGTGATTGGTTAAGAGGGTGAGTGCTTAATGACTGGCGTTGCCCAGGCGGGAATAACAAGGCCACGTGAGGCTGGGGGCCTGGGGGGCGAGGGGTAAAGCGGGGGGTGAGATAATTAATATAGGGACTAATTGGTGCGGGGATAAAAGGGACAGCGTAACAAAGAGACGGGAGTCTTGGTCGGAGTCTTGGTGGGAGCTGGAGCGATGGGGAGCTGGAGTGATGGTGCCCGGGGAAGAGAGGAGCAGGAGTAAGTAGGGAGATACGATAAGGGGAACAGTGATAGAGAGAGCAGAGAGTACGGTAACGGTGATAGAAGAGCAGAGAGTACGGTAACGGTGATAGAAGAGCAGAGAGTACGGTAACGGTGATAGATAGAGCAGAGAGTACGGTAACGGTGATAGAAGAGCAGAGAGTACGGTAACGGTGATAGAAGAGCAGAGAGTACGGTAACGGTGATAGAAGAGCAGAGAGTACGGTAACGGTGATAGATAGAGCAGAGAGTACGGTAACGGTGATAGATAGAGCAGAGGGTACGGTAACGGTGATAGAAGAGCAGAGAGTACGGTAACGGTGATAGAAGAGCAGAGAGTACGGTAACGGTGATAGATAGAGCAGAGAGTACGGTAACGGTGATAGATAGAGCAGAGGGTACGGTAACGGTGATAGAAGAGCAGAGAGTACGGTAATGGTGATAGAAGAGCAGAGAGTACGGTAACGGTGATAGAAGAGCAGAGAGTACGGTAACGGTGATAGAAGAGCAGAGAGTACGGTAACGGTGATAGAGAGGACAGAGAGTAGGGTAGCAGTAGATAGAGAGAACACGGTGTGCGGTGACAGTGGTAGCCATGCATCTGTAGGGTAGCAGCGGAGTATACGGACCTTGGGAGAGACGGAGAGAGAGCGGAGCGGAATCGCGGAGCGAGCGAACGGAGCAGGGAGTGTCGTTAAGGACGGACGGTGGAACGGAGCGAACGGAGAGACACGGAGCGGTGACGATGAGGAGGTGAACTCTAAGTGTGAATAAACGGAATGGAAAGACATCTGGAGTACGAGTCCTACACCTGTATAAAAGACACCTGTTCACAGAAGCAATACATCAATCAGATTCCAAACTCTCCACCATGGCCAAGACAAAAGAGCTCTCCAAGGATGTCGGGGACAAGATTGTAGACCTACACAAGACTGGAATGGGCTACAAGACCATCGCCAAGCAGCTTGGTGAGAAGGTGACAACAGTTGGTGCGATTATTCGCAAATGGAAGAAACACAAAAGAACTGTCAATCTCCCTCGGCCTGGGGCTCCATGCAAGATCTCACCACGTGGAGTTGCAATGATCATGAGAACAGTGATAAATCAACCCAAAACTACACGGGAGGATCTTGTCAATGATCTCAAGGCAGCTGGGACCATAGTCACCAAGAAAACAGTGTAACACGCTACGCCGTGAAGGACTGAAATCCTGCAGTGCCCGCAAGGTCCTGCTCAAGAAAGCACATATACATGCCCGTCTGAAGTTTGCCAATGAACATCTGAATGATTCAGAGGACAACTGGGTGAAAGTGTTGTGGTCAGATGAGACCAAAATGGAGCTCTTTGGTATCAACTCAACTCGCCGTGTTTGGAGGAGGAGGAATGCTGCCTATGACCCCAAGAACACCATCCCCACCGTCAAACATGGAGGTGGAAACATTATGCTTTGGGGGTGTTTTTTCTGCTAAGGGGACAGGACAACTTCACCGCATCAAAGGGACGATGGACGGGGCAATGTACCGTCAAATCTTGGGTGAGAACCTCCTTCCCTCAGCCAGGGCATTGAAAATGGGTCGTGGATGGCTATTCCAGCATGACAATGACCCAAAACACACGGCCAGGGCAACAAAGGAGTGGCTCAAGAAGAAGCACATTAAGGTCCTGGAGTGGCCTAGCCAGTCTCCAGACCTTAATCCCATAGAAAATATGTGGAGGGAGCTGAAGGTTCGAGTTGCCAAACGTCAGCCTCGAAACCTTAATGACTTGGAGAAGATCTGCAAAGAGGAGTGGGACAAAATCCCTCCTGAGATGTGTGCAAACCTGGTGGCCAACTACAAGAAACGTCTGACCTCTGTGATTGCCAACAAGGGTTTTGCCACCAAGTACTAAGTCATGTTTTGCAGAGGGGTCAAATACTTATTTCCCTCATTAAAATGCAAATCAATTTATAACATTTTTGACATGCGTTTTTCTGGATTTTTTTTGTTATTCTGTCTCTCACTGTTCAAATAAACCTACCATTAAAATTATAGACTGATCATTTCTTTGTCAGTGGGCAAACGTACAAAATCAGCAGGGAATCAAATACTTTTTTCCCTCACTGTAATTGCCCTTTGACTATCCCTAGAACAAGAATTGGAATAGGTGACAGTCAGTTATAAGTAAGGTTTAGCGACCAATATTATAATTCATAATAAAGCTTTTTATTTGGGGGGGGGGGGGGTTAGATCACGTTAAAAAGTCAATGACAGTAACAACGTTTTGGAACAACCTCGTTACCTCCCAAAACATCGTAAATATTCCTTAAACTATTTTAATCCCCTGTGTCGTCGATCGTTAAAGTTCAAAGTGCAATGCATTCCATCGAGGGACTGTTGTGCGTTGTTTGTCTTGGTGTGGTCTGGTGCTGCTGTTGTCCTTTTGCTGCCGTGCCGCAAGCTTGCACTTGGGGTACGGCGAATTTGCAGGAAGGCATTTACTCGTGCAATTTGTACTTCAATATTTTATCAATAGTTTATTTATTTGGTTAAATGCGTAGTAGGGCTTTAGAGATCAATATCCATACGAAATGCTTTTTTTAATTAGATTTCGTAAACGAATATTTTCTTATAACTGTTAAGAACATCTTAACAGTTACATGGGACTATCGTTTTTAATGGAAAAAGAACAGATAATATACTGTAACATGATAACAAATGTATGTTAATAGCTTCAAAAAGTCAAAGTCTCCACTTGTTCGCCATCATTGTCAACACATGCCTGGAATATTCTCAAGGTGGTCGCCAGAGCCCCGAGGCACATTTCTCGTGGTATTGTTGCAAATTCTCGGAAGTGTTCACATTTTTTTAAAGCACCCTGTGTAAATGTGTCGTTAAACGCCGCCACAACCACCACCCGACACAGCCAATCGATAAAGGTTTGTCACGAAAACAAAACGTGGTGCTAACTAGTTTACTAGTTCGGCACTAAATTGGTTGTTGTGTGTTGGAGAGTTAAACTCACACCAACATTTTACACATTCCAATAATTGTGACGTTTCACTGGTGATTACAAGAACACTACGCTCCCCACCCCCCTCCCGATGCTCAGTCACGTTTCCGCTTCTTTGCCCTCCTGGCTCCCCTCCATGGAATAAACTCCCACTCCACGTCAAACAGGCAACTTCACTCATCGGTTTTAGTTCCTCCCTTATATCTCATCTCAATAGCATATTCTCGTCCTTAAAACCTTAACCATTCTTTGCCTTCCTAACAGCGCTTGCCCTCCCTTTCCCTATCACCATCCTTCCTTACCATCCTCCCCCTTCTCCCCTCCTAACCTCATCCCTCTCTCTCCCTCTCTCTATCATCACCCTTCCTTGTCAAAACTTCCCCTCCCCAACAATAAAATCACATCCGTTTCCCCCATCAGCCAATAACAAATATACAATTCATCTTCTTGGTTCTTTCGGTAAAGTCACGTAGAAGGGAAGTAATAAAATAATAAAAATAAAACATAATAAAATAATTATCAGGTGAAGACCAGGTCTGTCTCCCCGACAGACCTGGTCTTCACCTGAGGACGGCTGCTTGCGTTGTGGTCGAAACGTCGTGAGAATGATTTTATTATGTTTTATTTTTATTATTTTATTACTTCCCTTCTACGTGACTTTACCAAAAGAACCAAGAAGATGAATTTCTGCAGTCACGAAAGCTTTAAATCGAAAAATATACAATGTTTTATTCTTGTAAAGCACTCTGACAAAAGCGCAATATCAAATCTTAGATTAGATAAGAAGAACAACAATAACAACCAGCAGCTTCATCAGGGTGATTATCCAGAATGGTGAATAAGGCTTTCCGTTTCGGTCTTAAATAAAATGTACAATAGACCCTCAATTATCCGCGCAAATGACGGGGAGGATGGCCGTGGATAATTCAAATATCGCGGATCTCTTAAAACGAAAACTGACAATCGACCGGTCAGTGATAATAACACTTTCTTGACTCTTGCCCTGCAGAAGACTCGGCCCACTGAGTGGATAATAGAAGCAGAGCCACGCCAATCAACATCCATCAAACTCCGCACCACTGTTGTAAAGATATTGCGAACTACTGTACTGTGGATGCGATCTCGTGGGTTTCAGATTAGCTGTAGCAACACATTTGTTCGCTTTAAGCACCATGTGACTTCTAATACACATTTCCAAGAATAACAACGTGTAACAATGTTTTTTAGCTTATTAATTTAGGCTGAAGGGAATATCCACGAGTTATTAATTTACGTCGAAATCTCAGGTGCGTGGTTAGTCCGGAAATCGGATAAACCGGACGTGGATAATCGAGAGTTTCCTGTATTTGTCTTGATTTAGTTATTTTCTTGCTTCTCGATACCTATCGCTCATCTTGCTCTTCTTATATCGTTCTTTGTATCGCGTTTGTTGGTGTAACTACCCCCTGTCCCGATAGGACGTCTGTGGAAATCAAGAGTTTCATAGCTCATCGGATTTCTTCCTCCAGGATAAATAACGATTCTGATTTTAACTTTTTTTATTTCACCAGGTACGGCCTCACTGAGCTATGTAACTATTTTTCAGAAGCGACCTGATAGCTGCTCAAAGAATTAGCATATCATGTGGGCATCTATAGCAGCCGGAGGACCTGGACACAGATCTACACGACCATGGGGAGAGAGAGACACCTCAAACTACAACTATACAGCAGGTGTCAGGGTCGGGATCGAACCCACCACTTTCTGTATACCAAGCAAGGTAGTTAATATATCACAATCACGTAGTGCTCAAAAGAGTGGGATTCGAGCCCGGGCAGCCGGTGTTCAAAGGCCACAAATGTTACCACTGTGCCAAACAACCGTTGTGCTTGATTTAGTGGTAGGGGTAGGGTAAGGGTTAGATTATGGATAGGGTAGGGGTAAAGTTGGGGTAGGTGTAGCATAGGGGTATAGGTATGGAAGGGGTAAGGCTAGGGGTAGGGTAGGAGTCGAGTATGGATATGATAGAGGTAGGTTAGGGATAGAAAAGTAGTAGAATAGGGGCATGCACGTATGTACGTTGAACTAATTTCACACCGTACGTAGCCAACCGTGCTAATCGGAGGTGCGGGTAAGGATAGGGTAGGGTTAGGGCTTGGGTTAGTGTTTGGGGTAGGGCAGAGTGGTATTTGTGCCGGGTCCATTTACAGCTGTAATCCTGAGTTAAATATTAACCAGATGGGGTTTCACCACGATATGTCATATACACCTGTCCCCCTGGGCTCTGGCATACGGCTTTTTTCGGATACATTTGTTGCATATGTGTGTATGTATGTATGCTTAAGCGGTAGTGTAAGCGGTTCGTGCGCTTCGCTACGAACCCGGTGACCCGAGTTCGATTCCCACTCA